>NC_050074.1:52899913-53164913 GCF_009764565.3 Dermochelys coriacea
AAAAATGATGACAGCTAGTGTTTAGACTAAGATGCTCCTATTTCTATAGAGAGGTTAAAGGATCCAGAGAGAAAGTAATCAGTGACAAAGATCTAGAGTTACTGCTGGATAGAAGTGACCTTATTGGTAAGTAAAACTAATTTGGTCCTCTTTTCCTATTTGACAGTAAAATATATAGAATTTTTCCCTTTATATTTTTTATGTAAAAGCAGAGGAGAATTGCCAATGCCTTTATTTGCCCAAGAGCATGGTCCCCACAGAAATTTCTAATAAAATTTTGTCAGTGTTCTAATCAAACAAATGGATGTATGTGAAGTACCATTGTCTACTACTACATTGACAACTAGAGCTGGTCTGGAAGTCTTAACTTTTTTTGGTCAGAAAATTCTAATTCATCAAAACTGAAATTGTTCCTGGGAAATGAGGGGTTGTTTTGATGAATTTCCTGTTTCGAAAAATCTTTAAAATGGTCAAAACAGGACATTTTTAAAACATGGGGGGGGAGGCTTGAAACGGCTTTTTGTTTTGAAACACATGCTAATTATAGTTGGTTTGTTTGTTTTTAATGACTTTAATTTAACATTTTGAAATTGTTGAAATGTTTCAATTGACCTCAACCAAAAAAGTCTCAGATTTTTTTTTAGTTTTCCTCCTGATTTGGGATGGAGTAACCATTTCCTGCCCAACTCTATTGACAACTAAGGGCATGGCTACACTTGCAGATGTAGAGCACTGGGAGTTAAACCAGCCTTCGGAGACTGCAGCAGGGAAAACGCTGCCCTGTGTTTACACTGTCAGCTGCAAACGCACACATTGGCCGTCCTTGCAATGCCACAAAGAGCAGTGCATTGTGGAAGCTATCCCAGTGTGCAAGTGGGTGCAAAGTGCTTTTGAAATGGGGCGGGGGTGGAGTGGAGTGTGACAGGGAGTGTGTTGTGTGTGTAGGTGTTTTGGGGTGCTGAGTGTTAGCATGCTGTCTTGTAAGTTCAGGCAGCAACAGCAGCCTGCCTCTCCCCCCCCCCCCCCCCACTCACTGCAAGCAGCATTCCACAGTAATTGTTGCGTTGTCCAGGAGCAGAGAAGCATGCTGGCTGTCAGAAATGGAGCTTTGAAGAGGGATATCTGCATTCCTGCAGCCGATTCCAAAACAATGAGAAGAGTGGCCACTTGACTTCAAGGGGTTATGGGACATTTTCGGAGGCCAATCACAGTGCAGTAATGCAACACCTCGTTCACACTGATGGCCAGGCATTTCAGCCAGGACGCAGCAAGCTTTATGCTTCTTGTGGAGGTAGATTACCTGGAGTGCTCCAGCTGCAGTGTCCAGGCGCTCTACGTGCCTTGCCAGTATGGACACATTGGGATTTAGGACGCCCGGGACTGTTTTAATGCACTCTAACTTGCAAATGTAGCCAAGCCCTAACACTCAGCATGCTGTGTATTTCATTCAGCATCTGCTAGTAGGAGGCACAAGCTCCTTTCTCTGCACTGTTCTACTTCCAATGTAAGACTATACACAATTCTGTTTAACCTTCACTTTTGTTTGTTTTTCTCTTAGACCAAATGAAAAAGTCTGAATCAGTTGAAAAAGAAAAAGTGGGAGTGTTCAAGGTTCTAGAAGATTCTGAAGACTCCAATACAGAATGTGTATTTTGAAGTGTGATTGGCTTCTAAAAGTGCAGCCCTCACTTCTTGTGACTAACAGCTGATCTCGTAAGGCCATCATTTACATATAGTGACACTTGATTATGCTGATTTTTTTTTTTTTCCCCTCAAAGCCCTGGTTCAAATCCTTTTTTTTTTTTTTTTTTTTTTTTTTTTTCTTTTCAGTGAGTTGTAACATGTCAGGTAGGATACTTCATGATGTAGCATACCTAAAAATTTCATACTTGTGAACCTCACATGAACAATTAAGAAAATGAACATGTTTCAGGTGTTTAGGTCGCATGTGTGATCCAGTGACAAACACTGCCAGGTTTGTACAAAATCTTCCTGTGGAAGTCTTGCGAAAACAATTTTATTTTTCTCTCCAATTTGACCTAATGTGTCAATTATGATTTTATTGGGAAAGGGAAGACTGTCTAGTACACTTGTTTACAACCAATCCTGTAACTTCAGTTTTAAATTTTGCAAAATATTTTGCTAATAAATTTTGTCCATTTTGTCATGTGAATTTATTGGGGGTGAGGCAGCTTTCAGTGTAAGAACATTTTGTCTAATCATGCCTCTTTCTGATCTGTGAAAGGTCCCTTGCAGGTAAAACTAGGGAAAGTGACCAAAGTTAAATACTTTTCAGTGCTTTATGTATAATATGCAACTTCCATGCGTAACTTTTCCATATTCTTAAGGTAATGGGCTAAAGCAGTCACCTGAGACTGCATGCACTAAGCATGGAATTTGCCAGACGGGTATTTCAGGATCTATGCTTTTTTAAAACAAAAAAAACAACCTCTTTCCTTCAGCATACCAAAGAAATCTTAATTTGTGCCATGTAAACTGGCACAATGTTATCACCTTCAGTCTGTAGTCAGGTTAGCGTGCCTTAAGAGGTATGAATTGGGATATGCAGTTAGCTTTTAAATACAATGTGCAAATATTACACTACTAGTCAAAAGCTGTCTCCCATTGTGTAATAACACATTTTCAGTACAAATACACAGCAGTTTAAAATCCCTCCAGTTTGAAAATGGTACGTTCAAGTGCTACCAGAGCCTGAAGAACGGTGGCAGAAGCTAGCAATACAATGACTGTAATAGTGTAGTTGAGCTGCTTACAGCAGAATTTAAGTTTGCAGATTTTTTTTTTTAACAGTGGAAAGTCAAGTACTGTATATCCTGAGTGGCTCAAGTGAGTTAAGAACTAATGAAGTATTATAATGAAGACTGACTGAGTTTCAAAAGCACCTAGTGGTACTGATTCCCTAAATCCCCTAAAAGTATGTCAAATACTAGTTTAAGGGTTTGCACCAGTTTGAATTAAGTTGGTAAAAGCACTGCACTCTTCTGTTTGTAGACAGGACCTTGAACTGTGGTTTCAGGGGAGAGTTTCCAAAGCATCCCCTAGATAAAGGAAAAAGAGTCCTACTAAAAGATAATGGCACTGATTCTTTCTAAAAAAAATCCCTTATGTATATTAAAACTGGGTGGCATTAAGGAATATTAAGCCTCATGCTTTAAGCCAGTCTTTAAAATGTGGGAATTATCCTACATAAGATCTAAACCTAGTACCTGTCTTCAGCACGTTTACACTTTCCTCAGAAGTAGCTCATACTGGCCACAGTCAACCAGAGCTGGATAGCAACCCTTAGAATGAATTGCTATTCTGCAGCAGAACCCTTATAGGAAACTGATTTTTAAAACCACTGCACCAGTGCTGGCAGCAGCTTTCGTTTATGATGTGATAAGAGAGAAGAAACTGCTTCCAAGAAAGGACGATAGTTGGAAAGCCCCAATTATGCAGGCAAGAAAAGAATTTGAAGAGTAGCTTGTTTTTTAGTACATCGGAAGCGGCAGCATGCCAAACAGTGGGACCATTGGGTGACTGAGGTGCCAAAGAAGCACTCGAGGAAGATAAGGCTACTCCAGAGAAGCTAAATGAATTCTTTGCATTGGTCTTCACTGCAGAGGATTGGAGGGAGATTCCAACATCTGAGTTTCTTTTTAGGTGACACATCTAGAGACCTATTCCAAATAGAGGTGGTTTTGGAACAAAATTACTGATAAGTCAGCCGGTCCAGCTGATCTTCACCTGAGAGTTTGGAAGAAACTTTAGATATAAAATTACAGAGCTACTACCTTTAGTATGTAACCTATCACTTACAGCAGCAGCTGTCACATTGGTGGCTAGATAATGTAATACTGATTTAAAAAAAAAAAAAAACGCCAAAAGTAAACAATGTTAACTATTCTTTTCCTAAGGGTTGCTAAGATCATATATATCCTATTGCCACTATATAACTCCATGGTATGCCAACACTTTGCATATTGGGTACAGTTCTTGTCACCCCTGTGACAAGAAAAGATGTATAAGAATTGGAAAAGGTACAGAGGAGGGCACCAAGAAGGATGAGTATAGAAGCGCTTCCGTAAGGGGAGAGTTTGATGGACAGTTCAGCTTAGGAAAGAGATGAGTAAGGGGAATAGGCTAAAGGTTTATAAACTCATGAATAGTGTGGCAGAAGTGTTGGTTGTCCCTTCATGTAATACAAGAACCAGTGGTAACCCAGTTTAAGTGGTAGACAGCGAGTTTAAAATGAACCTAAGGACTTCCTTGTCATCCTGTGGCACTCATTGCGCTGTTGTGAAGGCCAAAAGTAGCACTTGATTCAAAAAAGAAGGTGAGGATAAGGTCATCAGTCACGGTGGTCAGGGTGTCATGCACTTGGTGTCCCTAAATCTCTGTTTACCAGAAGTTGGGACTGGCCAGTGGGATAGATCACTTCATAATTGCCCTGTTCTGGTCATTCGCTCTGAAGTATCTGGTATTGGCCCCTTTGAAAGACAGGCTACAGGGCTGCATGGTAGTCAGTCTCAAGCATTGCTAGAACAGAGAGCAAGGAGATCAAGCCCTTCTCTACTGCCAAAAGTCTGTTTCCTCCTAGGTATTTGAAACCCAAGTAGTCTATTACACTTCCCACTATCCAGTGAACAAGGCATGCCTTTTAACTACACTGCCCAGTTGGACCAGAATCTCACAAACCCCCACAATTAATTGCAAATTCTTTTACAAGTTGCATAGAGCTACATCTACCCCCAGCAAAGCTTTGATCTCTGCAGGCATTGTCACCACAGTTTGTAAAGAGCCATACACCAGTCTCCCACCTCTTCCCCAGTGCTGAGCTTCTGAGTCTAGACAAGGCATCCGAGAAGGACTTTAGCTATGTAAACAGATGCCCTAAGCTACTGATGTAGCTGTGGCTATGCTGGGGGGGCATTGGCAGCATAAGCTTGGTAGAGCAGGTGTGAGTTTGTTCACACCTCTGCTGCCAAAATGAAAAGTGTAGACCAAACAGCCATTTTGGTCCCACCAAGCTGTCCCTTCAGACAACTCCAACAATATTGTCAACCAGGCAAAAAGGTGCAGCACATTGAGCCTGGGAGGGTTATGGGAGGCATAAAATAAATGGAAACACCTTTCGCTGTAGTGAATTTAACAGCCAGACAAAAGGAGCCGGGAGTGCAGCCCTTGGCCCACAGGCTGCAGCACCCCCACCTTGCCTGCACCACTGCCCAATGACCACTTGATGCAGCTGTGGCTAAATCAGCACAAGCTGAGCTCCCACATTCTAGCCAGCAAGTCCTTTGGGGCTGGGGACACCATTTCTCCCCTGTTAGTGCTTCCACAAGCACCCCTTGGGGGGACACCACACATAGCAATGCCCCTGTTCTGACAGCAAGGAGAGAGATGAGGTGTCAGGGACTGGGGTGGTGTCACATTAGCTAAAAGGCTGTCATCCTCCAGCTACTGGGGGAGGCATTACTCTAGATAGCGGGTGTCATCCCTAGGTTATGGAGGGAATCTCTCTGATGGGTGCGGGGGGTGAGTCTCAGATCAGTGGGGACATCAGCCTCTGATAAGAGGGTCCATGGGGGGGCAGGGAGAAAGCATCTTCCCCCAATAATGGGAAGCCGGGGGGGGGGGGGGAGTCAGGGAAGGGATCTCCCACCTCCTTACTGCCTGGCAGGGGGCGAATTCCCATCATGGGGGAGTGGGGAGTCCTCACAGTGGGGGTCCTGCCCCTTTCCTGGTGGCCAAAGTGGGGTTTGCCAGGTTTGTTGGGGGGGTTGAGCTGTTGGTCCCTCCTTTGGTCACGGGGTGTGGGGGGGTCCTCTGTAGGGTGTGGGTCTGTCAATTCCACCCCCCTCCCCCTGGGCAAGGGTTGTGGGACCACAGGGATGGTCCCTTATGGAGGGCACTGGATGGCCCTCTGGGGGAATGGGGCTCTGTCACTCCCACCCCAGGACGGGGTCTGGGAGATTCCCTGTGGGAGGATGCAGGGAGGGTGTCCCCAGGAGGGTGTGGGGGCCATCAGTCCCTTCTCAGGGCAGGGGGTGCAAGAACAAGGGGGATTCCATATGGGGGGTGGGTCCCCAGGAGGTGTGTGGTCTTTTAGTCCCTCCCCAGAGGGGGGTGGGGGGACAGGGTAGAATTTTTTGCTAGTGACCATCTATGGTTGAATTATTCATGGCACAGCCTGATCTTTGTATGATTATTAGTTCACCAGCTCACAAGATGGGTGAATATTTAGCAAATACTTTATTCAATGAAATTTCACCAGTTGCCTGTAACTGAGGCACGAGCCAGCAAGCACTCATGGTCAGGTCTGCAGTGGAGTTTGCAGGGATGGATCAGTGGGGAAATGCAAAACATTTTAACTTGCATGGTAAGCCTGTTTGGGCACTACTTTCCTCTTAGGAATCAGAGTTGCCTTTAAAGACAGTATTGCTTTATTCCCCAAGAAAATTACAGGATTTGATTAATAATCCCTTTCCCTCTGCTTTCCTATTGATTTGTATATCAGCACAATTGCGCTCAGGGATCTGGCCTTTTATAGACATTCTAGACAGACCACTGAAGTGCTGAGTTCAGATGAAACGTTAGACCGATTGTGCACCTTCAGATCTATGCTGTTCCCCACACACATAGCACTACAATTGCCATCTGCCTTTGCATAAAGCTTTGCAGACTCAACCCTCTCCTTCCGTTTGTGCTAGTGAAATCTCTTTGAGCTATCAGCACTAGCAAAAACAATGAGCAGTCCTTGGGGCACCTTAGAGTAACTCCACACCCCTAGCAGAATCGTTTGCTAAACTCCAGGGCAGATCCAATTTAATCCAGCAGAGGGCAGAAGCCGTGTACAACACCCACTATATGAGAAAATTCTCCAAGTAGGGAAGCAAAACTAGTCATTTATTTGTTAAATGCACACAGCATGCTCACTACTGTGCTATGCAGGACACAAAGGCCATCCCTGTTTTGAGCTTTGCAAAGAGCTGCTGCTGGCTCTTTCCAAAGAGTAACTTTTTACCCAGTATAATGACAGGTTTCAGAGTAGCAGCCGTGTTAGTCTGTATTCGCAAAAAGAAAAGGAGTACTTATGGCACCTTAGAGACTAACAAATTTATTAGAGCATAAGCTTTCGTGAGATGAAGTGAGCTGTAGCTCACGAAAGCTTATGCTCTAATAAATTTGTTAGTCTCTAAGGTGCCACAAGTACTCCTTTTCTTTTTACCCAGTACTTACATTATTTTTAACTTTCAAAGTGGGATGCTTTCAGATCGGATCGGACGTATTTTGTTGACAAGCTCCAGGTGCCGGTTGCTACACTTAGGAGGAATTTGGAAAATCAGACTAGAGTGAATACAACTTCCAAAAATATGTTGTACTGCATCATAAAATCCAGTGCATTCCTTCCCAGCAATATTGGATACCCTGTTCCCATAGTGATACATTTCTTCACTATGTAACTCAATGGTTTTCAAATTACAGGTTGCGACCCCATACTGGGTCGCAGTGGCTCTAGTCGGCGCCGGCACCACACTCCCATTGGCTGGTTCCCATCTGCCTTAGCACCCCTGCTGCGCCCACACCCCAACCCCATGCCCCAATTCCCAACCCCAGATCCCCCTCCTGCACCCCAAACTCCTCATCCCCAGCTCCATTCCAGACTCTGCACCCCCAGCTGGAGCCCTCACCCCCTCCCCCATCCCAAGCCCCTGCCCCAGCCCGGAGCCCCTTCCCACACTCCAAATCCCTCGGCCCCCAACCCCCTTCCCCAGCCAGAGCTCTCACCCCCCACCCACCTCAATCCTCTGTCCCAGCCTGGTGAAAATGAGCAAGTGAGGGTGGGGAAGAGTGAGCAATGGAGGGAGGGGGGAATGGAGTGAGCGGGGGACAAGGCCTCAGAGAAGGGGCAGGGCAGGGACATGCCTTGGGAAAGGAATGGGCCAGGGCAAGGGTGTTCAGTGGGGTAACCAGATGTCTCCTTTTTAAAAGGACAGTTCCGTATTTAAGCCCTCCTGCAGGTGTCCCAACTTTTTCTTAAAAATGGACAAATTGTCCCATATTTTCTCTCTCCTCCAGGAGTACTGGCGGGTCCTGCTGCTGGCTGGATCACTGCTCACAGCCGCCTGACCACCAGCGGAGAGTGTGGGGGAGGTCCAGTAACTGATAATGGGGGTGGGTATGCAAGGCTGGTAGCAGAGTGAAGATGCGGCAGGCAGGGCCAGCCATTCCCCCTGCTGGTCCATCAGCTCGGCCCCCCTCCCCATCCCATGTCCAGCTGGCACTTGGGAAAGCCCAAGACCATCCAACCCAGGGCACTGGCCAGAAGGAGCCACGCCCTGCATGTTCCAAAGAGCCACACAGTGCTGGCACGGGGAAGCCTCTCCACCCCTCAGCTAAACTCTGGAGTTGTGGGGGGGGGAGCAATTTCCAGCCCGTTCACACCCAAACCTGGAGAATCTACAGCAGCTCCCAGGATGGGGGTTTAGCACCTTCTTCACCCCGCTCCCCTGCCCTGTGTCCTGCCTCCAGGGAATGCGGGACTGCTCCATCCCCTAGGCACCCTCCCCTCCTGTGCTACCTCTCTGGCTGGGTTCACTGAAGCCCCTGCAGTCAGGTTCCCTGGGCCCTGGTGCACCATGCACCCTTAGTAGAGTTGCCAATTTTGGTTGGATGTATTCCTGGAGGTTTCATCACATGATGTTAATCTTTAATTCCTGGGGACTTCCGGGCAATCTTGGAGGGTTGGCAACCCTAAACCTTAGGGTTTAACCCCTTGCGGCCTGTGCTGCAGCTGGGTTATGTCGGTGGCCAAGAGCAGCCTTTCAAAACTGTGCGAGCAGGAAGGGACAAACTTCTTCCAGCAGTGGGGAAGAGGTAGGAGTAGGGGGAGAAGAGATGAGCTTTGCAAAGACACAGGCCAAGTCATCCCTCTCCCCTCCCCTCCTCCTCCCCTGCAGCTGGAAGCCGCTCCCATCTCTTCCCTCTCCCACATTGTCCGAAAGGCTGCTACTCGTCACATTCTGGTGTGAACCCTGGCAGAAATCTGGGGAGCAGGGGCAGGGCACATGACCTTGCATGCCCCCACACATGTTGCCTTGGGAAGACGCAACACCAGGTACCAGGAGAGGCTGGGAATTCGCAGCCAATACTTTAGCACCAAGATACTTGGTACAGAAAGCCTCAGGAGATACACTGCAGGCATAAGGGCTGTGACTGCAGCACCACTGCAGCCCATGGTATTGCTCCCACTCATGGCAATGGTGGATTTGGCCCATAGAGGCCAACATTTATTTAATCCAAAATACATTAGTTCACATTATTGTCTAGATTCAGGCTGGTGCTGTCACTCTCCGCACTGCAGGACCAGGAGTTTCCTCCTGAAAATGCTCAACACACGAGTGAGAGGTTTTCCTTTAGCCTATATAATAGAATAAGCCAAAATGACTGACTTTCATTCAAAATACTGCCAAAGGGATTTCCCAACTCACACACAAGATTTCAAAGAGGTGCTGAGCATCCTCAATGCCTATTGAGCTCAGCTGGAATTGTGGGTGCTGAGTACCTAAATCAGGAAAATCAGATTAACAGAGAGAGAGAGAGAGAGAGAGAGAGAGAGAGACAGACACACACACACACACACACACACACCCCTGCATGTTAATACCAGTGTGGGTCTTTGTCCCTCTCTAGCAGGTGGACCATGTAGACAGTTTTATGGGTCAGGCAGCAAGGTTCATGCTTTTAGATCCAGAGACCCTCAGTTCAACTACCATAGATGACCCACCAGTTGGGGGTGTGGATGTGGATGGGAGTGTGTATTCTGTCAAGGAAATAAGGATTTAATTTCTCACCTGTTAGTGGTTGGAAGACTATTGGTAATTTCATCCTGAAAAAGAAAAAAAGTTGTTCCAAGTTGGAAGTAGTAACGCTTACGCACATGCACACATGATCAACTTGGGAATGGATGCCCTTCCAAACATGCTGATGGACTCCTCACTTGAATTCATCCCCTCTCTGCATGGCCAACATTTAACTGCAGTGAAACACAGATAAAACCATCAGAATCCTGCAAGAACACCCATACAGAGATGCACATTGTATGGGCCCTTTTCAACCCTAACCATCCATTCTAGGACACAAGACGTGGCAGGAGCCTCACTGCCTGCATACAGCATGGAAAACTTGCTCTATTGATCCATTTACATTGAGTGGATAGGGGAACAAAACTAACGCTAGCTAACATTAATCCTTGCCAAGAAGCTCATTCCAATGTTCATAGCTAGCTGCATGCTTGCCCAACTACCACTGAGCTGCTCATCTCCAGCAGCTTGCTGAGGAATCAGTCCTTGCACCATTCAAGGTATACTCCCCATTTGTCAGTGCTGGGGGCCTGGGGAGAGGAGACACCAAATGCAGCAGTAACAGAAGGTGCTGTAAATGCCAGGGATGAAAATCACGCAAAACAACACAAACCATGATGAGTTAAGTTTTAGTGGTTTTACGAAGATTGGCTGTAGCAAACCTATGAAAGCTAGCTCTCTCTTCAAAAGAGCAGGATGAATAATTCAAAAAGCATTTCACCAGTATTTTTATAAACAAGCATGTAAGCTCATTTGTCATTCATGCTATTCATTTCTCATGAGGATTCAGATCAACTGGTTTATTCATGAAAATGTTTGCTAATCCCTGGAGTTCCATTAGCAAAAACCACACATCACACTGGATGCCATTCATTAGTCTCCTGTTTAAAGTGTCTCATCCAATCAAAAATCAGAAACAATGGCATGAGACTTCAGTGATCAATCACATGCCACAAATGATGGTGGGTCATCTGTGGTAGTTGAACCCAGGGTGTCTGGATCTAAAAGCATGAACAAATGACAGCAAATTAATGGACAAAGTAAAAACAAATAGCTTGCACATAATCCATAGGCCGACATTTCTTAAATTTTTCACTTGAGTGGTCTTGTGAATATCAAATATATTGAAAGAGGCTTGGGATCAAGTTGTCAGTAGACAAAATGCACAATGTTCATCAGGGCCCCATGCAAAGGACAGCACTTGTGCAAGGCCCCCAGACTTGCACAAATGAGCTGCTTCCAAACCAAGTGGATCCTCTATGCTCTGGTGAAAGGTTTCAGAGTAGCAGCTGTGTTAGTTAGCTGCTCTGGTGAGTTTGCTTTCCCAGATGTCTGTCACTAACTTGAATCCACTTCCTTCCCTCCTCACCCCCTCCTTCCTTTCCTCTCATTATATTCCAGGATAAACACTTCCTGATTATAAGCAGATCTTGAGTTACTGGAGAAGGAGCTGGCAGAACTTGTTTCCCTTTGTTCTGTTTTCCCTTTGTTCTGTTCCTTTTCGAGAGTTCACTGAGCAGCACATTTTAAGAGGGTCAAAGAAAAGTACCTTACCTGTCATGCCATAGTTTTCAGAGCACAGTAGAGATTGCTACACTTATAGCTTATGCAAGCCCAGCCAAGTACCTTATGGAATCTGTAAGCAAGGGAACCTTTGAGTTGTCTGAGTCAAGAGGATTATAGTGACTGTATTGTAAACAAGGTGAGGGCATTTGAGCCAATGCAGTGATAAAGAATAACTGAGGACTAAGATAGGATATTTCGCAGACATTTCAAAACAGTTCCTTCTTTCCGTCAACTCCAACAGTGGGGACAGAGGGCAGTTCATGGAATGGACATGAGCAAGGCATCTCAAAGAACAAGTTATGGAAGGTAGAAAACTATTCTTGCTTCAAGTGCTTGCTTATGTCAATTCCACATTAGGTGATTCACAAGCAGTATTGCTGGAGGTGGCCTCAGCATTCACGGTTTTTCAGCTTACAATACCGGTCTACTGAAGCTGACGTCATCAGAGGCCTGCTGGGTAATGAAGAAATGGAATGCAAAGGTGTCAAGGTTCCTTCCCCACTCTGAACTCTAGGGTACAGATGTGGGGACCTGCATGAAAAAACCCCTAAGCTTATTTTTACCAGCTTAGGTTAAAACTTCCCCAAGGTACAAACTATTTTACCTTTTGCCCTTGCCACCACCAAGCGTCTAACAAATATATAACAGGGAAAGAGCCAGCTTGGAAACGTCTTCCCCACCCCACCAAAATCCTCCCAAACCCTACACCCCCTTTCCTGGGGAAGGCTTGATAAAAATCCTAACCAATTTGCATCGGTGAACACAGGCCCAAACCCTTGGATCTTAAGAACAATGAAAAAGCAATCAGGTTCTTAAAAGAAGAATTTTAATTGAAGAAAAAGTAAAAGAATCACCTCTGTAAAATCAGGATGGTAAATACCTTACAGAGTAATCAGATTCAAAACAGAGAATCCCTCTAGGCAAAACCTTAAGTTACAAAAAGACACAAAAACAGGAATATACATTCCATTCAGCACAGCTTATTTTATCAGCCATTTAAACAAAACAGAATCTAATGCATATCTAGCTAGATTACTTACTAAATTCTAAGACTCCATTCCTTTTCTGTTCCCGGCAAAAGCATCACACAGACAGAGAGAACCTTTGTTTCTCGCCCCCCTCCAGCTTTGAAAGTATCTTGTCTCCTTATTGGTCATTCTGGTCAGGCGCCAGCAAGGTTATCTTAGCCTCTTAACCCTTTACAGATGAAAGGGTTTTTCCTCTGGCCAGGAGGGATTTAAAGGTGTTTACCCTTCCCTTTATATTTATGACAAAAGGTGTGGACCGAAGACCAGGTCGTGGCTGGAAATTCTCCCATCTGCTGGTGGCCATGCTGTTCAACTACCCCTCCCTCCCAGCCATGATCACCTGTTCTGCAGTGTACAGGAAGTGCTGGGGGAGGAGCGGGGATGGGGCACACTCAGGGGAGTGGGCAGAATTGGGTGGGAAGAGGTGGAGTGGGGGTGAATCAGGGGCAAGAAGGCAGGGCAGGGGTGGGGGCTTAGGGAAGGGATAGGTGGTGGTGGGTGAAAGCAGGGCCTGGGGCAGAGCGGGAGGTAGAGCACCCCATGGGCCCAGAGGAAGCTGGCGCTTGTGCTGTTTTGGGCCACCTGATTGGTGTGCAGAGCCAGATTGGGTGGCTGAGGAGGACAGAGTGGGACAACAGTGTCTGAAGCCCTTGTCTCTGGCCCTTCTCCTATAGGAGCCTTGCGTCGAGGGGCCAGAGAATCTTGGCGGCAAAGGAGGAGGCAGGAATGACTTTCTGGAGGCCTGTGGCATGTAAAGCATGAGGGAACGGAGCATGGCATGGAAGTCTTTCAGGCAGTGCAGCCTGGCATCCGTTTGCTCCAAAAATAGAGCATTACTCTCAAATGGGAGGACCTGAACAGACTGTTGGACCTCCAGGGAGAGGCCAGAGGACTGCAGCCACAAACTCCGCCGCATCAAAACAGCCATAGCCACGGTCCTGGCTGCCAAGTCAGCTACAAACAACACAATCTGGAGAGAAGCTCTGGCTACAGACCTGCCTTCCTCCAAAATAGACCTGAACTCCTGGCCCAGGTCTTGTGGCAGGGAATCTTTAAAATTCCTAAAAAGAAAAAGAGTACTTGTGGCACCTTAGAGACTAACAAATTTATTTGAGCATAAGCTTTCGTGAGCTACAGCTTACTTCATCGGATGCATTTGGTGGAAAATTCCTAGAGATCTTCATGGAGGATTCCCGGACCATCCCTGTGCACATAAAGTCTTTTTTGGAGAGCACTCTCTGAGTAGCTAGAGTGGCCACCAATACTCACACCACCTACTTTTTTGTCCAAATTAAACAAAAAAATATAATAGCACATAACTCCTACAGTTTGATTGGAAATGTGTACTCACCAGAGATGCCTTCCCCAGCATCATGCTCCACCACTAACTGGTCCTGTGAAAGGATGGGCTCCAGCGTTAAAAACAGTTCTTGGCTGTCAGGGAGAATGGATCCTCTGCTTGCCTGCCTGCCTCACATTCTCCTCATTATCAACAATGTCCTCCTTGTTGTTGCTCGAGGTCACCCGAGGTTCCTGGCAGGTATCCATGGAGTGTTTTGGGGTAGTGGTGGGGTCGCCGCCGAGAATCACATGTAGTTCCTCAGAAAAGCAGTACATCTGTGGGACAGAACAACTGTTTGCCTCCCTTGTCTTCCGGTACGCTTGCCGAAGCTCCTTTATTTTCATGTGGCACTGCTGCATGTCCCTGGTGTGGTCCTTTTCCCCCATGCCCTGTGAAATCTTGGCATAGATGTCGGCATTTCTTCTGTTGGATAGGAGCTCTGCCTGCACAGACTCTTCTCCCCACACAGCAATAACATCCACCATCTCCTGTGTACTCCATGCTGGAGCGCTTTTTGCGGCCTTGGGTCTCCATGATCAGCTGTGCTGGTGAGCTCTCCATGCTGATCAAACAGGAAACGAAAATTCAAAAGTTCCCAGAGCTTTAACAGGAGTGCGGCTGTTTCCTGTGTACCTGGCTGATATGCAGTGGAGTTGAATGTGCTCTCCAGAGCGGTCACACGGAGCATTGTTGGACACCTCCCAGAGACCAATTCATTCAAATTGCACAACACAGTGTCAACCTATGGATGTTGAATCAAGTGTGACTCCTCTCACGGAGATGGAGTACAGAAGTTGACTTTACAGACCACTTAGGTAGCGTAGACATTTTATTAGATTGACTTAACGTGGTTTATGTCGATCTTAGTTTGTAGTGTAGACCAGGCCTCAGATACTGAAGCAGTTTGAAGAGACCACTATCACACTTCTGAGCAAGAGTTAGAGAGGCATTCCAGTGACCATCATGGGTGGTAAGAAGGAACTGAGAGGGCTCAGGGCCAGTGATGCTTCATATACCGGTGCATGAGCGTGGCACTTCAGAGGGTACCAGAGCCAGCCCTATGGATATCACTAAGGCAAAAAGTCTCTGGCAACCATGCACATGGGCATTCACACACCTAGCATGGAATGGACATGAGCAAACACTTGAAGAACGACCACTATCACTTGTGGGTGAACACTTTTCACAAAGCGATCACTCTGTATCTGACCTCTCAATCTTCATCCTCAAAGGAAACCTGCATAACACTTTCAAAAGATGACACTGGGAGCTTAAACTGAAAACTTTGCTAGACATAGATTTATAGGAAATTAGGGTCATCTAGTCCAATCCCCTGCTCAAAGCAGGATCAACCCCAACTAAATCATCCCAGACAGGGCTTTGTCAAGCTGGGCCTTAAAAACCTCTGAGGATGGAGATTCCACCACCTCCCGAGGTAACCCTTTCCAGTGCTTTACCACCCTCCTAGTGAAATAGTTTTTCTTAATATCCAATCTAGATCTCCCGCACTGCACCTCGAGACCATTGCTCCTTGTTCTGTCATCTGCCACCACTGAGAACAGCCTAGCTCCATCCTCTTTAGAACCCCCTTTCAGGTTGTTGAAGGCTGCTATCAAATCCCCCCTCACTCTTTTCTGCAGACTAAATAAGCCCAGTTCCTTCAGTCTCTCTTCATAAGTCATGTGCCCCAGCCCCCTAGTCATTTCCGTTGCCCTCCGCTGCACTCTCTCCAATTTGTTCACATGCTTTCTGTAGTGGGGGGCCTAAAACTGGAAGCAATACTCCAGTTGTTGCCTCACCCAGTGCCAAATAGAGGGGAATAATCACTTCCCTCAATCTGCTGGCAATGCTCCTACTAATGCAGCCCAATATGCTGTTAGCCTTCTTGGCAACAAGGGCACATTGTTGACTCATATCTGGCTTTTCATCCACTATAATCCTTTTCTGCAGAACTGCCGCTTAGCCAGTCGGTCCCCAGCCTGTAGCAGTGCATGGGATTCTTTCGTCCTAAGTGCGGGACTCTGCACTTGTCCTTGTTGAACCTCATCAGATTTCTTTTGGCCCAATCCTCCAATTTGTCTAGGTCACTCTGGACCCTACCTCTCTCCCAAGTTTAGTGTCATCCACGAACTTGCTGAGGCTGCAATCCATCCCATTGTCCAGATCATTAAATGAATATGTTGAACAAAACTGGCCCCAGGACAGACCCCTGGGGCACTCAGCTTGATACCGGCTGCCAACTAGACATCAAGCTGTTGAAAACTATCCATTGAGCCCGATGATCTAGCCAGTTTTCTATTCACCTTATAGTCCATTCATCCAATCCATACTTTTTTTTTTAACTTGCTGGCAAGAATACTGTGGGAGACCATATCAAAAGCTTGCTTAAGTCAAGATACATCACATCCACCACTTTCCCCATATCCACAGTGCCAGTTATCTCATCATAGAAGGCAATCAGATTGGTCAGGTATGACACGCCCTTCATGAATCCATGTCTACTACGTCTGATCACCTTCCTCTCCTCCAAGTGCTTCAAAATGGATTACTTGAGGAGCTGCTCCATGATTTTTCCAGGGACTGAGGTGAGGCTGACCGGTTTGTAGTTTCCCCCCAATTCTCCTTCCCCTTTTTAAAGATGGGCACTATATTTGCCTTTTTCCAATCATCCGGGACCTCCCCCAATCGCCATGAGTTTTCAAATATAATGGCCAATGACTCTGCAATCACATCAGCCAACTCCCTCAGCACCCTCAGATGCATTAGATCCAGCCCCATGGACTTGTGCATGTCCAGCTTTTCTAAACAGTCCTTAACCTGTTTTCACCACTGAGGGCTGCTCACCTCCCCCCTATACAGTGCTGTCCAATGCAGCAGTCTGGGAGCTGACCTTGTCTGTGAAGACTGAGGCCAAAAAAACATCGAGTACTTCAGCTTTTTCCACATCATCTGTCACTAGGTTGCCTCCCCCATTCAGAAAGGGTCCCACACTTCCCTGTAGAAGCCCTTCTTGTTCCCTTGCTAGCTGCACCTCCAAATGTGCTTTGGCCTTCCTGATTACACCCCTGCATGCTCGAGCATGATTTTTATACTCCTCCCAAGTCATCTGTCCAAGTTTCCACTTCTTGTAAACTTCCTTTTTGTGTTTAAGCTCACTGAAGATTTCTCTGTTAAGCCAAGCTGGTGGCCGGCCATATTTGCTAATCTTTCTGCACAGTAAAGGCTTGTCTTCAAGTCAGGGGTGAAAGTAAGTCGAGTGACTTACCGGTACTCTGGGGCCAGCTCTGGCCCCCAGAAGGGGCAGGACCTAGGGCAGAAGGGGTGGGGTTGAGGGGGATCTGCCAAGTAATGGACTGAGTGCTAGATGTGATCACCGGTACCCCCCACATTAGCCAGAAGAGCAGCAAGTAACCAGGAACTAGCCCAGATCAGTAATGGAGTGAAGGGATGCTGGGAGGGTATTTTGACTGAGGGTCTTACCTCCCTGCCTGTAGTGCCTCTGGGCTGGTGCAACTACGCCCCATTCCTTACTCCATGCACATCATGATATCCAAGGGAGCCTCAGGACAAATGCTTCCTCTCATCTGGTCATAGGCTTGGAACAGTTGATTTTTACCAGTAGATGTCAGTAAATGTCTATTTCACCATACACCCAAAAACATTTCCATTGATAATGACAGAAATTCACAGCTAGGCAAAATAAGAAAAGCGTAGCTCAATAACTTCGTAGCATGTGGCTGAAGCATATTTACTTGGTATGTTTTGATGTGATGACTACTATTTTTTTTTTTTAAACAGTTACAAAGATTTCATTTTTTGAATTTCAATGTCTATTGTCCGTAAATACTTATTGTTGAACCAGTCCCATAATTTCATACAACTGTGAAAATTTGAATCAATAAAAATTAGGGCTGTCAAGTGATTAAAAAATTAATCATGACTAATGACTGTTGATTGCGCTGTTAAATAATAAATGGTATTCTATTTAAAATATTTTTTGATGTTTTCTACATTTTCAAATATATTGATTTCAATTATAACAGAATACAAAGTATACAGTGCTCACTTTATATTTTTTATTACAAACATTTACACTGTAAGAAAACAAAAGAAATAGTATTTTTCAATTCACTTAATACAAGTACTGTAGTGCAATCTCTTTATCATGAAAGTTGAACTTACCAATGTACAAAAATAACTGCTTTCAAAAACAAAACGTAGGCTCTAAATTTTACAAGTCCACTTAGTCCTACTTCTTGTTCAGCCAATTGCTGAGACAAACAAGTTTGTGTACATTTTCAGGAGATAATGCGGCACACGTCTTGTTTACAATGTCACCTAAAAGTGAGAACAGGGGTTCGCATGGCACCGCTGTAGCCAGCGTTGCAAGATATTTACATGCAAGATGCACTAAAGATTCATATGTCCCTTCATGCTTCAACCACCATTCCAGGGGACATGCATCCATGCTGATGAAGAGTTCTGCTCGATAATGATCCAAAGCAGTGGGGCCCGACAAATGTTCATTTTCATTATCTGAGTCAGATATTGCCAGCAGAAGGCTGATTTTCCTTTTTGGTGGTTCGGGTTCTGTATCTTCCGCATCTGAGTGTTGCTCTTTTAAGACTTCTGAAAGCATGCTCCACACCTTGTCCCTCTCAGATTTTGGAAGGCACTTCAGATTCTTAAACCTTGGGATGAGTGCTATCGCTATCTTTAGAAATCTCACAGTGATACCTTCTTTGCGTTTTGTCAAATCTGCAGTGAAAGTATTCTTAAAATTAACATGTGCTAGGTCATCATCCGAGACTGCTATAACATGAAATATATGCAGAATGCAGGTAAAACAGAGCAGGAGACATACAATTCTCCCCCAAGGAGTACCGTCACAAATTATTTAATGCATTATTTTTTTTAAACGAGTGTCATCGGCATGGAAGCATTTCTTCTGGAATGGTGGCCGAAGCATGAAGGGGCATACGAATGTTTAGCATATCTGGTATGTAAATACCTTGCAATGCTGGCTACAAAAGTGCCATTCAAACGCCTGTTCTCACTTTCAGGTGATGTAAATAAGACGCAGGCAGCATTATCTCCCATAAATGTAAACAAACTTGTTTTTCGTAGTGATTGGCTGAACAAGAATTGAGTGGACTTGTCAGCTCTAAAGTTTTACATTTGTTTTGTTTTTGAGTGCAATTATTTATAAGTTGCACTTTCAGGATAAAGAGATTGCACAACAGTACTTGTATGAGGTGAATTGAAAAATGCTCTCTTTTATCATTTTTACAGTGCAAATATTTGTAATAAAAATAATACTATGAAGTGAGCACTGTACATTGTATACTGTGCAGTAATTGAAATCAATATATTTGAAAATGTAGAAAATATCCAAAATTTAATAACTTTCAATTGGTATTCTATTGTTTAACAGTGAGAATAAAACTGCGATCACGATTAATTTTTTTGAGTTAATCATGTGAGTTAACTGTGATTAAATCGACAGCCTTAATAAAAATGTAAAAAAATTCTTAAAAACAAACATCTAAATTACCAAAAGATACTAATCGAATTCTGCCAAGCCTGATCAGAATGCGAAGTGTTTTTTGGGGGTGGGGGCAGAAGGAGGCCAACATACACAGAACTGAAAGAAATGCAGACAACAGTTTGTCTTGTAGATTCATCATGTTTATTGAACATGAACAGAAGGAAAAACAACTGAGCCACACAGCTTCTGTGCTTCAACTCTGGCTTCTGATTTTCATATGCAGTCAAAAGGGAAGGGAGAAAGATTGGACAGTACAAAAGAGGGTTCCAAACCGATTTGTCAGAGCAAATTTTAAAAAATGCAAGTGTTGAACAATTAGTGGCACCTAAGGCTAACAAATGGAGGGTTACTGTGGCAGCAAAAAAAAAAAAAAAAAGCCATGCCGAGCATTCCTTATTGCAAGGCAGGTTCACGTGGGGTGGGGGTGGGGGGCTGCTTTTTGGAAAACAGTTGTGTAGGAAAAATAATACAGAGCTGATGATGTCATTCACTTTGGAAAGACAGTGACCACCTCATAGCCTTCGGGCGGGGTCACTCGCTCCCGGGCATGCGTCTCGCAATAGATGCAATCTTCCACAAAGAAGTGTCCTTTCTGCTTGAGGTTTGTCCCGCAGTCGCTGCACACATAGCACTCTGGATGGCGCTGCTTGTCACGCAGTTTCACGAACGCCCCCCTGTGGGAAACAACATGATCGCTCAGCTCTGGGCCTCCTGCAATCCCCCAAGGACTCCCTGGCTGAAATCCCCCATGCTTGCACACCACTGGGACTGCCCCAGGTGACACAGCCAACCCCTAGGGTGGGAAAGAGGCAGCTGTTATGCAGCAGCAACGTGCCAGTGAGAGTATCTATGGGGAGCATGGCTCTAGGGAGGCAGAGTGTGGATATCCTCGCTGGACACAGACGGATGCCCAGAAAAGAATAAAAACTCTCTCCCCCGCACACACAGTGCAGGCCAGGGCCATGCACAGTTAGAGAGACTGGGCAAGATCTTCAGTTGGTGTAACCTCACTGATCCCCGTGGTGCTACATCAATTTACACCTGATGAGGATCTGGCCCTGTGACTGGATAGCGCTATGCACAAACAAGAACCCTGTTCCCTGAAAACATTTTTAGAACTGGCCTTCCCACTTTCCCACGCACAAGCAAGTTCCAGGGAAAGTCCCTGCTGATGTTCTCAGGTGATATCCCCAGCGAAGTTCCTTCGCTGGCACTCAGCATTGCAACAGATCCCTCTCGGGCCCCTTTGCCTGCATCCCCAGGGCAATCTGCCCAGAGAGGTGCAGGTCTCTATGGCTGTGCTGTAGTTGCGCCTGCAGAGCCTCTTCTCCCCACAGGCCCAGAAGACCCAACGCCTCTGCCCACTCCAGGCCGGAGCGCGCCCAGTGAGCGGAGCTGGCATGGTTAGCTGGGCTTTTGGGTGTGTCTGCCAAGCTGGGCAACCAGGAAAAGGCATTTCAAAAAAGACATGGCGTGGGGGTTAAAGTGGGGAGCAGCTTCTGGTCTCTACAACCCCAGGGCAGTGGTTTACAATTCTGACCAGAGCAGTCACCATCACAGGGAATGGGGCATTGTGGGACAGCTGCTGGAAGACTGTTAAGGTTGACACAGGTCACACTTGCACTGCATCAACCTCAATTGGTTGACTATGGCTCAAGGCCATTCAGGGTGGTGGTGTTACTGTATCGGCGTAACCGGGTGCTTATGTCGGCCAGAGACAAATCTGAGTGTAGACACTGTGACAGGGCAAGGCCAGATGGCTATAGAAAAGTAGTGGGAGATAGATATATTAGCTCCAGGCTAAACAAATCCCTGGTACCAGGTTAAGTGAAATGGAAGCTGCTCCAGGTCAATTAAGACACCTGGGGCCAATTAAGAACTTTCCAGAAGGCAGGGAGAAGGCTAGGTTAATTGGGACACCTGAAGCCAATCGGGGCTGGCTGAAACTAGTTAAAAGCCTCCCAGTCAGTCAGGTGGGCGTGCATGTCAGGAGCTGTGGGAAGAAGTTGCGCAGTTGGAGAGGCTGAGTAGTACACACCATATTGGGTACAAGGAAGGAGGCCCTGAGGTAAGGGTGAAGTGGAGCTTGAGGAAGTGAGGGCTGCTGTGGGGGAAGTAGCCCAGGGAATTGTACATGTCATGCTTCTAAAAGGTCAGCTATCATAGCTGATACTATTAGGGTCCCTGGGCTGGAGCCCGGAGTAGAGGGTGGGGCTGGGCTCCCCCCACCACCTTTGCATCCTGTTTAATCACTGAGAGTGGGAGACAACAGAGACTGTGCAAGGTAGGATAACTTCTCCTCACCTCCCTCGCTGGCTTATGATGAAAATGGCTCAGTAGACTGTGACCCTTGTCTCTAGAGAAAGAAGGGTTACATGGAGGGTCACAGTGAGCCTCTGAGGCTAGCGAAATCCGCCAGGAAATGCGGGACCCACGGAGATAAAGACAGAGCTTTGTCACAACACACACACAGAAATAGGTTGGCACAAGGTGACTTACATCAACCTAACTTTGTAGTGTAGAGAGGCCTTATTCTTAGAGAGGAGCTGGGAAACAGGTGTGTTTGGTAACGCTGAGGGTGTACCATGAACAGTGGGTTCGAATGGCTCAAAACCAAGTAAAATTAGCCAAAATATTACTCCAGCACAACCAGTTTGGGCAAAGGGCTGCAGAATCAAAGGGCAGCCCTCTGACTGGCAACATAAAAACCAGATGTTTGTGGGAGAAGCAAAAGGTGCCTGGACCCTGGCTGAATTTTCTGATGCAGCAAACAGTCAAACTCTACACTGTAGTTAGGGTGCCAAACTGTTCCATTGTACATGGGCCTGCCCACTCAGGGAAACACAATACAAATGCTATTTGCAACTAGTCAAACCAAAATAAGGAAACTACACAGCAGCTTGTTAGCTACCCGAGTCAGCTCCCCAACAATTCCCTAGGAGTATAATTTTGCTCTAGCAGCACTCTCTTGAATTCATTAGTTACACATTAGTTTATAGTACAGACCTTTCCAGACCTACCAAATTGTTACAGTAACTGCAGAATTTCATATTTTAATGCTGATTGCTATTTTACATGACACATATCCCTAGTAAAAGAACTCATTGATGTAACCTGTTCGAGTATTGGTCAGCGTTCAGGCTACGCCAGGCATGTGTGATTCTGGCATGGAGGATGGGAAAGTCTAATGGAAGCTTTGTATATATGGTTTGTAGTGGGAAGGTTTTAAATGTAATCCTACAATCTGAAATCTATTTAAAGATCCCGCTTGAACTCCCAGGCTTAGAAAGGCAGAATTCTGCAGAGACAGCAGTTATAAAGAAACCAATGCTAAAAGATAAAAGAAGGACAGAAGATCTCATAGTTAGGCCATGTCTACGCTTACAAGCTTACAGCAGCACAGCTGTACCGATACAGCTGTGCCACTGTAAGATCCATCATATAGCCGCATTATGCCAATAGGAGCTCTCCTGTCAACATAACAAAACCAACTCAACAGGCAGCGGTAGCTATGTTGGCATGAGGTGCTGTGCACACAAGTGCTTATGCTGGCAAAATTTGTGTCGCTCAGGGGATGTTTTTTTTTTTACATCCCTGAGCGACAAAAGTTTTGCTGACATAAGTGCTAGTGTAGACGCGGTCTTAAGATACTGGACTGGCGAATCAAGAAATCTGGCTCCTGTTCCTGGCTCTGCCATACCCCCTGTGTTATGTATTATTTGCATTGCAGTAGCTCTTAGAGGCCCCAGCTGAGATCAGGGCCCCATTGTGCTAGGTGCTGTACATACCCATAATGAGAGACAGTTTCTGCCTCACAGAGCTTATGATTTAAATAAACAAGACTGACAATGTTTGGGAGGGGAAACAGAGGCATGAGAAGTGATAGGACACTTGTCCAAGGTCACACAGCAGAGCTGGGAAGAGAGCCTAGATCTCCAAACTCCCAGTCCCTAACTCTACCCATTAAGCCATGCAGCCTCCCTCCCCAGGTCATCTTGGGCAACCAACTTAACTCCATTTCCCAGCGTGGGAGCAGAGGCCTAGAGACATTAGCTATGGACAGTGTGCTGCAGGGAGAGGCCATTGAAAAGAGAGGAACCTCACTGCCTGTGCAGAGCAGCAACCAGTGAGATGCAGAACATTGCAGGGAGTCACCATGTCCGCATGTGTCCTAGTGACTTGGTTTGTTCTCCCTCAGTCTGAAATAAACCTGCCACCTACATTGAGAAATACAGGCTGGGTTCTGTGCATCCGGGAGAACGTAGCCCCTGCCTGAGGAGTAGGGTAGCCAACTTCTTAATATTTAAAACTGGACACTCCAGCAGGAGTGTCCTCCACCCTGCCTCTTCCCCGAGACCCAGCTGGCAGCCCTGGATGAATAGGGGCTGGCGCCAGATGATAACCTCCTGCCTCCCTCCCCCACAGTAACCGGACTTTGGGTTTCATGTCAGTAGATCTGACTGGACACTGTCAGATCCCCTTTTCGACTAGACTTTCCGGTTGAAAACCAGACACCTGGCCACCCTAGGAGACCTTTGCAGGGTTCATTGGCAGCATTTGTGAAACCTTCTGAGGTTACAAGCACCACGGGCCCAATTTCCAGAGGAGCCAAGTATCTGCAGCTCTCACAGAACAGGAGTCCTAGACAGCAGGGCCTATACCGGGGTGGGCAAACTTTTTGGCCCGAGGGCCACATCTGGGTGGAGAAATTGCATGCAGGGCCATGAATGTAGGGCTGGGGCAGGAGGTTGGGGTACAGCAGGGGGTGTGGAGTGTGGGAGGGGGGGTGTGGAGTGCAGGGGGGACTCAGGGCAGGAGGTTGGGGTGAGGGAGGGTGCAGCAGGGGTGCAAGAGGGGTTTGGGGTGCAGGCTCCAGCCTGGTGCTGCTTACCTGGAGTGGCTCCAAGTTGGCAGTGGCACGCAGTGGGGCTAAGACAGGCTGCCTGTCTGCCCTTGCCCTGTGCCGCTCCTGGAAGCGGCAGGCACCACGTTCCTGCGGCCCCTGGGGGATTGGGGGTTGCAGAGGACTCTGCGCACTGCCCTTGCCTGTGGGTTCCTCCCCCAAAGCTCCCATTGGTTCCCCATTCCAGGCCAATGTGAGCTGCGGGGGATGGTGCCTGCATGCGAGGGCAGAGCACAGAGCCCTCTGCTGGTCCCCACAGCCAGGGGCTACAGTGATGTGGTGCCAGCTACTTTCAGCAGCGGTGCGGGGCCCGTGGCGCCACATGGGTGGCAATCCCACGGGCCGAATCCAGCCCGCAGGCTGTAGTTTGCCCACCCCTGCCCCCCCCCACGATATAGTACAGCAAGCTCCACTCTATGGGAACGTCTACACTGCACACTTCATACCATCACGGCCCCCCAACATGGGTATAAACCACAGTGTAGCTGGTGAGGCATGGCTTAGGCAAATAAAGACGCACCTAAAGGGGGTGGGTATATATGAGAGTACATACCCTGCATGGCTCTATTCCCCCAAACTATGCTTCCCTATCTATGCAGCTAGTGTCCTGTGGCCTCCCCACTGCTGGAGTCCTTCCCTGCCACTGGGAAGACTGTGGGGGTTGGACTAGATGATCTCCTGAGGTCCCTTCCAACCCTGTGATTCTGTGATTCTGTGAGACAGCAGGGAAGGACTCCGCCAGTTCTCTTCTGCTGGAGCCTTCTCCTGCTGCAGGGAAAGGCTAGCCCTGCCAGAGCCTTTCCTTGCCATAATGAAAGGCTCATTAGTAAGGAATGCTGAAGCTTTTGACTGCTCTCTCCCCACTGCCCAAGCCTTTCACTGCCACATGTAGCCACATACCACATTGCAGATGCAGCAAGCTTTTCACTGCAGCTTGTAGTAGATGCATATACCCTACACGCTGCTATCAGCAGTGTGTAGTGCAGACATAGCCTATAAGCGATTGAGACGGGTCAATACTTACACAATGCCGGATCCACACTTATCACAAATGGGCAGTTTCTGGGCACTTCCGATCGACGAGGCAACTTTTGTCATTGGTGCTTTCACACTTCTAAATCCAGAAGGTTTATTGGGATCCCCTGGGGATAGGAACAGAGCATTTTGGATTATGGGCTGCACAAACTGCAAGAGGAATCTTTAAATCCAGACTGGATGCTTTGCTAGAGGAGATGCTCTAGTTCAATACAGCTGTTGGACTTGAAGCAGGAATTAATCCAGGGAACTCCTAGGGCCTGTGTTATGGAAGATCACAAGGGTCCCTCTTGGCTTTGGACTCTAGGGATAGTTAATTGAAGTGTGCATAAACACCACAGTAAGCCTGTTTGTAGAGTTCCTTTTAGAATCATAGAGTATCAGGGTTGGAAGGGACCTCAGGAGATCATCTAGTCCAACCCCCTGCTCAAAGCAGGACCAATCCCCAATTTTTGCTCCAGATCCCTAAATGGCCCCCTCAAGGATTGAATTTACAACCCTGGGTTTAGCAGGCCAATGCTCAAACCACTGAGCTATCCCCCCTTCCCCTTGAAACCATTGAAATATTACTAGCCTTACAGTAAAGAAAGTGGATTATGAAAGAGCTTTTAAAATAATGTGGCAGTAAAGAAGGGCTGCAGATCCTCTCAATTTATAGACAGTGGTACATACATTAGAGATCAGGATAGGACAGAGGGACTTTATTCCATGTCAGGCAGGATGGGACAGGGTGTGGGAGCAACACCCTTGTCTCTCAAGAGTATGTTACTCAAACCCAAGAGTGAGCTGCATCCAGTGTTTGTCAAAGAAAGGGGATAAAACCCCATAGAAACAGCCACAATGGCCAGCAAGGTCATAAACACAAGTTGCTGCAGCCCAGCCCACATGGCACTGATGAAAGAATAAAGGAGGAAGCTTGTGCTATGATTAGGGCCCTACCAAATTCATGGTCCATTTTGGTCAATTTCAAGGTCATAGGATTTTTTTAAAATTGTAAATTTCATGATTTCAGCTATTTAAATCTGAAATTTCATGGTGTTGTAATTGTAGGGGTCCTGACCCCAAACAGGGAGTTGTGGGGGGATCACAAGGTTATTGTAGGTGTGGAGTTGCAGTGCTGCTACCCTTACTTCTGCACTGCTACTGATGGTGGCACTGCCTTTAGAGCTGGGCAGCTGGAGAGAGGCAACTGCTGGCCAGGAGCCCAGCTCTGAAGGCAGAGTCACTGCCAGCAGCAGCACAGAAGTAAGGATGCATGGTATGGTATTGCCACCCTTACCTCTGCACTGCTGATGGTGGGGCACTGGGTTCAGATCTGGGCGCCCAGCCAGCAGCCGTTGCTCTCAGGCTACCCAGTTCAGAAGGCAGCGCAGAAGTAAGTGTGGCAATACCCTAAAATAACCTTGTGACCCCCCCCCCACAACTCTCTTCTGGGTCAGGACCCCCAATTTGAGAAATGCTGGTCTCCCCTGTGAAATTTGTATAGTATAGGGTAAGACACACACAAGACCAGATTTCACAGGGGGAAAATCAGATTTCATGGTCCGTGACACATTTTTCATGGCCATGAATTTGGAGGGCCCTAGCTATGATGCAGCTGCCAGCTACAGCTCCTATTATCACAGCAGAGGACAGAGAAAGGCCAGAGCATGACCAGCCACATGCTCTGCGGATGTTGTTGCACCATTTGCCTGTTGAGCCCGTGGCTCGACTTGTCAAAGCTGGCTCTCAGACAGCCTGCTAAGACAGCCTTGCCTACATCAAGGACACCTGTGCCGTTGTACCTACATCACTGCAGTTACCCTGGGCTGACCCATGCAGTTGACACACTGTACCAAGACAAAGCAGGGTTTGCACTAATGCAGGCTAAACCGCAGAGGTGCAAGTCCCACTTGGCCCCAGTCCAACTCATCTATGTTAGTGTTTTGCCCACAGTAGGAGTACTGATGTAGTTATGCAGCTGCAAAGCTCCTTAATCCTGAGTTGCCTTCAAATGGATCAGGAAGGATCCAGCACCACTTCAGAGTCACTGCCGCTCATGATGATGTCCCTCAGTGACATGTGCAACTACTGTTGCTCCATCCAGACAATCCAATACGATGGATTGCACAGCAGCTTGCTCATGGTAGCCAACTCTAAAACATCTTTTTAGTTATTTAAAAAAACCTTTCCTACCTTATTTTACATGAAATGTGACTCCTCCCACCCTCCCAATAAGAGCTCTAAGGCTGCAAAGGGATTTGAGGCTCACCAAAGAGGGATTGTGTTATTTCATTGGTTGTTATTCCAAGTTCCGAAAGATATGGGCCCAGATTCTCAGCTGGTATAAAGCAGTCTAATGACAGAAGACAGCGGTGTGTCTGCCGACTTCCACCAGCTGCGGATCTGGCTCAGTCTTTGAGCATTTGCTGCCTGTGCCTCTGTTTATCACTCTAAACTTTATCAGCATCACCAAGCATCTGGACTGGAATGCCAGAGCCTTTCTGAGCTGTGTTGAAGGGGAAGCAAGTTAAGCAACAAACATTCTTTCAGGGACGCATAACTTTACAGGTCCTGCTCAGTATCAAGGATTATCAGCTCAAAATGAAACCAAGCAATAGCCCATTTTGGCCCTTTACCAGATAGGCACATTTCAGTGCTAGAGATTTCCAGCAATGCTGCAAATCCTTGCAAAATAGAATAAGAAGCACCTTTGCATCTTATTGTCTTCAGTGCTATTGAGAACAGGGTAGACTTTCTTCGTGGTTCACAAATAAGATGAGAGTTTCACACATGTGCAGAACTCCCATCAGTAGCTGTAAGTTACAAACAAATATACAACATAAACAGGGACACTTAAAAATATATGATTTTATCTTGGATTAAACTAAAATAATTTTAAGAATTGAATTTGCTTCTCACTTTAAGGCTGTTTGCTCTTTGCAAATCACTCAGCTTGGACAATGGAATTTGATAGATCTGTTTCACTTCCAGACTCATACCAGACCACCATGTTACTACAGATGGACTTAAACATACACCTTCCAGTGCTGTGAACTCAGCCAAAGAAAGGCTTTTAATGGCCATTCATCAAAACACATCTCTTTCCCCATCTAGACCTGTTTGTTAAAGAACAGAGTTAAAAACAAACGAACTTAAGATCTGGGGTTCAACTAAGTACAACACAGATCCCTTTGATAAGGAGATTGTAGTTGTGCATTGCAAGTCCAGATGTTGACCCTGTGGTGCCAAAAAAAAAAAAAAAAAAAAAAAAAGTGGTACCTTCAGCTACTCGTCCTTACCAGATCCAGTACTTTCCTGGATTTCAGCTGCATCTGAGTTTTCCCCTTTCCTTGCCGAGAAGATGGAAACTGCTTGCTTTAGCGCTCACACCCTCACACACATTGTCCCATACAATCTTGAATCTAAAAATTCTTTATCCAGTGAAAAGTGAAGCCTGATATTTAGAACATTTGGGGGAGTTTCTAAAACTTTTTTAAAAGGATTCCTTTTTGATGTTTTAGGATTTGTTTTTAAAATGCTCATGCAGTAAGAGTTCAAACTCATGGGCACATATGAATAACAACTGTATGGAAAGAGTATCCCTGCACACGGAAGTTAATGGAAAAGTGTCTGAAGGTTTCTGTGGAAATCATCTACAAAGGCCACTTTGAACAATCAGCAGGTGGGGAAGAGGGTTTGCTTTTAAACTAAACATATACCTTAAATCAGATCATAGCAAAGGGAATCTGACAGCCACATGGAGAACACAGTAACTGCTTACCTTCAGATTCCAAAATTTCTTGTAGCACCAGGAATGAAGCAGATTGCCTGGGTGGTTCCTTTGGGTCTTCAGTCTCCTGGAGCATCTTGTAAACCTCAGACTCCTTGTCTATGACAAGGTTACTGGAGGGCTGGTTGTGGTGCTCCAAACTGGGGAGAATATTAAAAAAATACTTGATAAATGACCTATAATTAAAACAATCCACTGCCACAATCTGAGAACAAACACCCCTACATGCAAACGTACAGCATAACAGTAGCGATAAAGGCTATGTTTGCACAAGTAAAGTGCAATCCTAGCGAGATGAACAACACGGCTTCTCAGTGGAACACACTATTTTTAGAGGAGTTCCACTGTTTGAAACACACACACACACACACACACTTCTCAAGTATACTTTGCAATTCAATGTAAGAAATTTTAAAAGGTACTTTCCAGGAAATAACAGTTCTGCTTTAAAAAAAACAAAAAAACAAACAAAAAAAAACCACAGCCCATTTTGCCATAAAGAATGAATTGTGCTGCTCTTGGAGCAGGCCCAGCTTCTATTGTTTAAGAAGGGCGATCGGGCTTGGTTCTTAGCACAACTAGAGCTAGAGACAGGGAGTGTTTAGTGCAGGCAATGGGGAGCAAATGGGGCTTACTAATGAAAGCAGAGTTTCAACTTCAACTACAGAGGGGTGACTCTCTGCTTGTTCCTGCTCTGGGCCAGGGCCCTCGAATGCAGGGGGACCAATGCTGTAATTCAGCAAAGCACTTAAATATGTGCTTAACTTGAACAGGAAATTTGTATTCCATTCCTAATATTACATACGCATATCAATATTGATTAGCTTCTATTAATAACGCTCTTATTAAAAAATGCTTTACATTACAGAGAGACCTGGTCCTGCAGACCTTACTCCTAAGAGCGACAGCTACAGTTTCAAGCTCAAAATGCTTTTTTAAAAACGGGTACCAATATTTCCATTCTACAGATAGGGTAACTGAGGCACAAAGCACTTCAGCAATTTGCCTAAGCTCACAGAGCAGGTCAGTGGCAGAGTCAGGAATAACATTCCTCCTCCTGAACCCCAAGCTGCTGCTCTAAGCACTGGATCTCCATTGCCTACCGAGACATTTGTGTTTCCTTTTGTGGTGTGTGTGTGATTAGCAATCCCAGTTTAATGGTTTTGGTTTTGAAGTGTAAATGTCACACCTCAGAATATAAATCATCTCTCTGTGGATGCATCTGTGCTAGTTGAAGCATCCTAAATGAATACAGCTGGAAACATTATCCAAATTGGGTTGGGGCAAACGTCTTCTTTCAAAAATGGGACACTGAGGAATAACTAGGTTAAATGATATACAATCAGACGTAAGTGGTTTACTAGGTTCAGCCTACAAGAACACCGCTGTCACACACACGAAGTGCAGGCACTTGTACGCAAGCATTCTGAAATTGAGATCAACTTGTAGAGAGAAATCTTTTTGACGATGAAGCAACTGCATATTTTCCATGCCAATGCGTAATCAAGTCATCTGGGGGTTAGCCTGCACAATAAACACTTCAAGCACCACAAGGGAAATTGATGGCAAACGTTATAATGCACTTTTTCATGAAATAATCTCAAAAAATGTTCCCATCTATGGTAAAATATTCTGGAGTGAACGCAGTGTACTCTTTTGAGCAATACACACATATATTCAAGTTTCCAGAATATGAATCTCAATGACCTGAAACTCTTAGCAGAAACAGGATCAAGTTCCCATGTCTATTATATAGGAAATTCCCTGGTTTATCCTAAATTAATGCATGCCCCCCATTACATTCTTATACCCTGGTGTTCTCCCACCACCTTTTCTACTCTCAAAATAATGGGCTGAAGCCCACTGTTAGTCTTTAAACCACAATACTAAGGATATTTAATCCATGTACATTGAAAAGCAAATGCTTAAAATTGTCTTATGGGGCATTATAAAACAGACACACAACATTTCAAACAAACAAGTATTGTGACAATGTGCGTAATGTACACGTCAAAGATCTTCCACATTTTTAGCACTCAGGGATACATTTTTTAGAAAATGAGACTGTGAAGACCGACCAAAAAACAAATAAATAAATAAAAATCCTTCATTAAATTGTGCAATAGCTCATGTCTTGGGGAAGGGGCACATACTAATGCTATTAATACAAAGTGATAGAACTAACGCAAGAGTCTGTGGGGACAGATATTTGGCAGAAGACAACTGTGACATCGGTCAGTGGAGTTAATCATTCCAAAAGGAGAGCAGAGGAGCCTTGCTAAATCATAGTAGTGACCAGGAGACCCACTGTTGAATTACTGAGTTTTGAAAATTAGCAAGATACCAACCAGCGACAGTAATAAAACCCACACAGAGACAGCCTCACGTGCTGTATTTTGGCAAGCGTAATTTCACTTTTATTTTATAGTGGTACATTCTGGGAGGGAGGCATAGCTAGCTCAGTGGTTTGAGCATTAGCCTGCTAAACCTGGGGTTGTGAGTTCAATCCTTGAGGGGGCCATTTAGGGATCTGGGGCAAAAATTGGGGATTGGTCCTGCTTTGAGCAGGAGGTTGGACTAGATGACCTCCTGAGGTCCCTTCCAACCCTGATATTCTATGATTTTGTAAAGGTAACGAAGGTCTTCGAGACAGGGCAGTAGGGAATTCTAATGCACAGGCACTGAACTTTTGCTTAGAAGTGGGTGGAAATTCACTTGGGTTCTTTTGTCAGTATTATCAGGGTCTGGATTAGCAATGAGAAGTAGTGATGTTTTACTGTTCCTGAGGTAAAGCATATCAATTACAGGTTGTGACACCAAAATGCTTTGCTCCTTGTAGTTCAAGAACTGCACTGTATTGTTATAAATCGGTGGCGAGCTGAGATTTCCTGGCTGTTCTATTGCAAAACTTGGCCATGTGGATCTCTGCAGCGACTGTTGGGTGAAAACTCAGATCCTCCTGCTCCAAAAGTATATGGTCCATAACACTTTGCTAAAAGGACTGTTAGCAGTATAGGAGCTATGACAAAGTTCTACAATTCTGATTTTGTCCAGCAAAGGAGGATGGGACTCGTACATAGTAGCCAGGTCATAGCACTGTAAACTGAAATAGACACAAACTAACTGTAATAATCTAAGAATGTAGCGCTGCAGCTGATTTCCTAACCAGTTCCTGTGAAAGGAATTGGTCTCTCAGCTATTCTGCAAAGATGCTTTAAGTGGTTTAAGCTTTGCTTTTCTCTGCCCACTTTGATTTTAATATCATCTGAAAACCAAGTGTGCTTAATGTTGTTTAAACAACTGGAGGGTTTGCCCTTGAAACAATCACTAATATCATGGCAACTGTGATTTCAGATAACTCAATACAGATTCTGAACTGCTGTGCTAGTGCCAGTTAGCATCAGGGAATCACAGTGCTAAACTGCCTACCATCAATACAGGCTAATAGAATAGAGAACTATTTATATTGCTTTTCATCTGTAGATCTCAAAACGCTGTATAAAGAAGATAAGCATCATTACCTTTACAGATGGAGAAACTGAGGCACGGGGTGGTGAAGGGACTTTTTGAAAGTCACCCAGCAATCCAATGGCTCAGCTGGGAATAGAACCCAGGTCTCCTCAATGCAATTCAATGCTGTCTACTAAGCCACCTTGCCTCCAGATTAGTAGGTGCCACCTGCCTGGGAAGTGAACTCTGGGGAGGAGGAACCTGTTCTTGCCAGAAATTGGACTAACTCAGGCTACATACCCTGATCCTTCAATACACACATACACTCACCAGTGCTATGCGAAATGAAAGCTGACAGGATATTTTCCAGCAGGACAGATGGCAGTGCCTTCTAGTCACTACTGAATTAGGGATTCGGGAACGAAATGTTACAAGTCTGGTGCTTAAATAGCAACCCCACTCACCCTTCCACTGAACTAGTCAAGTCAATACAAGACCATTTTTCAAGTATTCAAATCTTGTACATTTCACCATTGTGTGTGTGTAAAGCAGCAGAGGAGAGTGGCAGACTGATTTGGTACATTTCAGTGCTTCGCATTGTGCACAGCAAAGAAATGCAATGCAGAGAAAGCGTCTGTGATGAGATCATCATGCAGTAAGTTTTCATTCACACAGGTGACACATAAAACCTCGGATTCTTGGTGACAGGTTGACACTGAGCAGTGGACAACAAGTAACAAGTCATTTGTGGAGATGAAGCCGTGGATGCACGTGTGCGCCGAGGAAGCCACGCACGCAGCAGGCAAGGTTACCTGGGAAAAGCAGGGCTAACGGAAGAGATCTGCCCTTGTAAAGTATCCAGGATGTTTCTCTGGGAATAGAGCTGCAAGGGGGAATTAAACTGCACGTGCACCACTTTGAGTCCTGGCACCTCCACTTCCACAGGGCTGCTGGGGCAGATCTGAGCGACTTGCTTTAGCTGTTCGGGCCCAACTCTCACTTGGCTTGGGATGGAGGAGGTGCTGTGCCTCCTTTGCAATGGAGGCAAGGATGCGTGAGGCTGGAGAGGGTTATAGACTGTTGCAAAAGGTGCCTGGAACCCAGGAGGCAATAAACGGCTAGAGACAGGAAAGGTTACAGGGAGGTTTGTGGTGTTTTTTTTGTTTGTTTGTTTTTTAAAAGGTTGCAGAGTTGAGAGGAAAACACAGAGGGGGGGGAAAAAGGAAGGAAGGAAGAAGTTAATAGAGGACTAAACCAAATTCCCAGGCAATTCTGAAATGAGTACTTCAAAAATCAGGCGTTCCTTTCACTAGAAGGATCCACCACATACAGATCAGCTCTACGGTGTAAAGCTTCTGGCTAATGCTGATTTTCTGGCTGAGCACAAAGGGTATGTCTACACTGCAGTCAGGAGGCGTGACTGAGCGCATGGAGGCATGCCTGAGCTAGTTTTAATCTAGTAAGAACGGGTATGCCTACATGAACTGCAGTCACACCTCCAGACTGCAATCCAGATCGCTCAAAGTGTACAGTGTAGCAGGAGGAATTAGATACTAAGTCCCTCCCATCACCCACCACCTGTCACCATAAGGCAGTTCTTTTGTAAAGATCTGAAAACCAAATATAGTGGTTGCAGTTTCTCTGGCCAGACTCTGCATCACTTACACCAGTGCAAGTCTAGAGGAAACACACTAGGCTGGACAATTTCAATTACGTTCCTCTGGAATAACACTGGCACACAAATCTGGCCTCTTGAGTTCAGAGAAAGATGCTCGGGATGGGTGCTTGAGGCTGTGCATTATAGATCACGGGTTGTTAGATAAACATGGTTCCAGCCCCACTTCGAAATCTGAACCATTGAAAAACAAGCTGCAGAGCGTAAGTCACTATTGTCTGGGGTTTGGACAGGCAAAGGCCTGATTAAAGCAAACTTGCGGTAGCTGTTAATTCAATTCTTCAATTCTTAACACCCGTTTGGTAAACAAAGTCCTGCTAGGCTTTAGCAGCTATTTACAATCTCTGCCCACTCACTGCCACCTGCCCTCTTTCCAGGGAGGGAGGGGGGAGTGACAGCCCCGTGGGGCTCACTGACACCAGCCTCCTCTCAGGAGGGAAGCAGAAGGTAAAAATAACCCTTGGGGGCAGGGAAGCCAAACATTGTCCTGCCGTTATCAGGGTGGCTATGAGCTAGCATAAGCACTTACAGAGCTGTGTTTTCAGACTGGTATTAAAAGGTCTCAATTACTGCAGGCACAAACAACTGTGACCACAATTGAAGTTCCTGGACATCTCCCTTTTGACTGCACCTGCAAGTCAGGGATTTAGAGGACTAGCACCTAAAGCACAGGCATAAAACTGCAACTTTGAAAGCAGAGGCCAGTATCTTCAGATTGTGATGGACTCTGTTCTGTGTTTGTGCAGCACCTAGCACCATGGTGTCCTGGTCCATGACTAGTGCTCCTAAGCACTATGGTAATACAAACAACACCAGAGTGCTCTGACTTCTTATCATCATCTCCATTTTACAGATGTGGAAACTGGAACATCGGGAGGTTAAGTGAGTGACTTGCTCAAGGTCACAGAGGAAGCCAGTGTCAGAGCCAGGAACAGAGCCCACCAGGTTCCTGGCTTCCAGCCCTGTGCTCATATCAGACATACTCGGGTTTGTTTCCAGCACTTCAGACTAGAAGCAAGCTAGTTTTTTTGGTGAAGTGAGAGTTACTTGGCAAGGGTCAGATGGAAACACAAACCCACCCCGTGGCTGTCCTGCTGGGACTGCTGTCGAGGTAGAGTACATTTTCAGACTTGCAATCTCACCGTGTAACAGGTTGAGCAGAAGAGAAACAACTGCCCAGAGTTCTCTGCAATTCTTTAAAATCCAAAGAGAAGGGCAGTTTAATAAAAACTCCAAGCCTTGACATTGTCCCTGTAAGATTTCAAAGCTCTCTCTGAAAAGGGACTGCTCTTTCCTCCATACCACACTTTACCCTTTCAGCACTACTTGCAAAGCCAGAAGAAAACACTAATTGTACGAAGTGCTGATAATAAAGCATTGAGCACCTGTTTCGGTCAGAGGGCGATTTTAAGGGCTGGTATGTCATGCTGAACGCACGCTGAAACTGCGCTGGTCTCTAGCAAACAAAAACACACAATTGTTAATTTCACCTTTGCACCTTGCAGAACATTCCCTGCCCCCCACAAGCCATGCCCCTGAACCACATCCAGTCTCACACCTGCTAGTTGCACTCCTTCCACAAGCCTGAAAGAGAAAATTGTCCCATGTTAAAGAATGGATTCGCTCGCAATGAGTTTATGACAAAGCTCACTCCATGACAACAGACATCCCACCAAGAAGGGGGGAAGGCAGAGAGAAGTGGGGAACTACTTACGGCTTGCTGGGGTCCTGGGCATCACCAGATGACTTAGACTCCACAGCACTGTTGAAGGTCTGGATGTTTTCTGAGGAGTACAGGCCTGCGGGGCTGTTGTACTGGGCAGTGATCACTTTGGGGGCAATGCTGGAAGCGGTGGCAGCAGTGAATGGCATAGCACTCCGGTTGTGTGCGCTTCCTATGTGCCTTATTTCCTGCATGCAAGGGAGCAAAGGCAACGTCAGAAGCGTCTGACATGCAGGCGGGAAGTGCCAGGGCAGCCCGATGAACATGCAGCACAAGGGCAGTTCTGGAGAACCAGAGAAGCATTCTCCCCAAATCCACCCAGCTGCGACCTTATAATGGGACAGAGCTCTCAGCAAGATGAGGATCTTCACACTATGAACATCCTATCCCCAGCTGCTCGCTCTGCATGACAGCGAAAGAGTCCATAAAGCAGACATTAAGTTTCAGACAACAGATCACTGGAAAGACGCGGCTGGAGCACACCTATCAGAGCTATTGTCTCGAGCTGTCGGCAGACTTCACTGGATCCACTGCATTCATTCTCAAGCTTTATTTTTATTTTTTTATTAATGGAATGGTTTGATTCTGGAGCACAAGTTGACACAACCGCTCTCTGTAAGCCAGCCCTGGGAGCAGGATTGTTCAGATTTATCATGTGGCTGGGCTTCCATTCAGATCTAATGTAGGCTGACATTTTCAAACATGACTAGCGGATTGGGGGTGGGTGGGTGTCCAACCTCACATACCTTCAAGAGGCCTGATTTTCAGAGGATGGGTGTTCAGCATTATCCAAAAGCCAGGCCTGATTAAGGTATCTCAAGTTGGGCATGGAAAAATTGAGATATTCAAAAAATGACTAGCCACTTCTGAAAATATCCCCTTGTATTCTCACCGACATAAAGAGGAGAAATGGAAAGGCATTAAAAATTTTTGTATGTGGTTCCAAGTAACAAATACCCATAGGTTAGTTATCAAGACAGTGGATTTCACCTGCTACAAGGCTGTATCCTCCATTTAATTCAGTCAGTCTTCCAATCTGAGCCTCCAATCAATTTGATCAAAAACTCCAGAACCAAAATTCCTTAGTATTTATTTAATCAAAATAAAGAATGGAAGGTTTTTTGTTGTGTTTTGTTTTTTTTTTTTAAATATTCCACTGTCATCTTCCCTTTCAATAGCACTTTTCATCCAAAGCACCTAATGCTGGGTAAGTCTGAACCTCATCTACAGGCCCAGCAACAAGGAGTAGAGGGGTAAGTGACAGGACAAGACCACAAAGCTAACTGGTGCCAGGCCTGCCCATTCCCAGACCCTCTGGACTAGCCATTAGTTTATGCTGCCTCAGGCAGATATTACCTGACGGTTAGAATCACTGGCTATAGGAAGTTGCTATTTAATAAGAAAATTCTGAAGAGATATGCTCAAGGAAGATTCTTCTGAAGAAGAGACTGCTGCAGCTACAAATGGAATTATTCACATATTGCTCTTGACATAAACACTGTTAAATGCTATGCAAGCTGGGACATGAAGCCAGCTGGGCATATGAAAATTAAGGCCTTGTCTATACTACGAAGTTTTGTTGGCAAAAGCTGCCTTTTGCTAACAAAACGGGGGAGGTGTACACACTGCAAAGCTACCTTTGGCGGCAAAATTCTGCTGTTTTGCCAACAAAATAAAACCACCTCAACAAGAAGCAGAGCTTTTTGTGGCAAACTTTAAGTGTCATAGGGTCAGTGTAGACGCTCCTGTTTGTTTTGACAACATAATGGGCTTCCACCAGTATCCCACAATGCCCGTCATGACCACTCTGCTCACTGTTTTGATCTCTGCTGCCCTGCAGTCATGCATCCCTCCCCTTTCAAAGCTCTGGGCACTGTCTGACAGTATCTGACAGCCAGCTGCTGTTATGCTCCGGGAACATAGAGCAAATCATTAACATGGAACGTTCCTGTTCTGCCCTGTGCTAGGAATACAGTGGCGGGCAGACTGCTGCTGCGGGGAGTGCATATGTGGGGGCGTGAGGGGAGGATGGGGGAGGGAACAACTGCTATGTTGCTTTAAGAAAAGGAGGACTTGTGGCACCTTAGAGACTAACAAATTTATTTGAGCAAAAGCTTTCATGAGCTACAGCTCACTTCATCGGATGCATTCAGTAGAAAATACAGTGGGGAGATTTTATACACACAGAGAACATGAAACAATGGGTGTTACCATACACACTGTAACAAGAGTGATCAGATAAGGTGAGCTATTATCAGCAGGAGAGCTGTGGGGGGCTTTTGTAGTGATAATCAAGGTGGGCCATTTCCAGCAGTTGACAAGAACGTCTGAGGAACAGTGGGGGGGGGCGGGGGGTGAGAGGAGAATAAACATGGGAAAATAGTTTTACTTTGTGTAATGACTCATCCACTCCCAGTCTCTATTCAAGCCTAAGTTATTGTATCCAGTTTGCAAATTAATTCCAATTCAGCAGTCTCTCGGAGTCTGTTTTTGAAGTTTTTTTGGTTGAAGAATTGCCACCCTCATGTCTGTAATCAAGTGACCGGAGAGACTGAAGTGTTCTCCGACTGGTTTTGACATTGATATGTTGCTTTGACATTCTTCAGCATGGAGAGCTCACCGAGCGGCTGAGGAGCGGCTGAGGACGTCACTCCCAGCAGCTGAACAGGCTGTGGGAGAACTCTGAGAGAATCACAGAACCATAGGCAGGGCAAGCGGGCTGCTTCAGGAGCAACTGCTGTACCGAGCAGAGCGGGGGGAGGGGGGGGTGTCTCCCTCCCCTGCCTCAGGATAGGTCGATCAGCCTACTGTCTCCCCCACCCCAGACACACAACTCTCCTCTCCCTCCCCGCACACACTTCTGCTGAAAAGCAGGTGACAATCTAGTAGGATGCCCATGGAATGACAGGATTGAAAAACCTGCATCATGTGACGCTGTACCTGCCCCCAAGAGGCATTGCAAAAACTCTTCCCAAAACACCCTGCAGCCAGCTGCACAGTGGAATAACTACCCACGGTGCACTGCTCTGTGTTGATGCAAGAGCTGCTAGTGTGGATGCGCTCTGACGACACAAGGAGCTAGTGTGGACATGCAACGGCGGTTAAATTAAAGCAACATAACTTTCGCCGACAAAACTTTGTAGTGTAGACAAGGCCTAAAATGAATTACTTATTTCTGTCAGGACTTATCTAAATGAATACTCAGTTCACAGTGTGCTGGGGTGTAAATCTACCCCCCACTAGCATGCTCAGCACTAAGGCTTGGTCTATGTGTAAAAGTTCTGTCTGCATATCTATGCTGGTCAGGGGTGTGGAAAAAACAGACCCCGGACTGACCAAGAGACCCTGACAAATCCCTGGTGTAGAGAGCTAGGTCAACAGAAGGTGGCTTGGCAATGTTGTTCTGAGAGATGATGGTCCTACGCTTGCAGAAAAACTCCTTGTCAGTGCAAGCAGGCTGTGTCTACAGTAACGGGCTATGGTGGCATATGCTCTATCATGCAAATACAGCCTATGTGTCCACATGGACCCTGCTGCCCCCACATGGAAATGATGAATTTCAACCTGCTCTAGATCTTTCAAATTTGTGATGACCCCTGTTCTATTGTTAAGGGTCTCAGGCCCAAGTGACACAATAGTAACCAGAGGCCTCATCACCATCTTAACTTCCTGGGTCTACAGTCCCCTGCCGCAGTTAACACAGCACTCCTTCTGTACATCTCAGAACCCTAAAGCAATGCGACTGGAGATTCTGTTTGACCGTACAGAATAAACCACCCATTTCAAAAGGACAAACAAATTCCCCACAAAATGTTCATTTTAATGTTCGACAACATTTCTAGATTTCCTTAGCCAGATGGCTGCTGTTCCCAAATTGACAGAGTCCATTGGAAATGCTCCCATTCACGAGTTTCAAGTAATTATAAACCAATGAGGTAGCTAGAGCCAGTCATGTGTGGGCTAGAAAGAGGGGCTTTCATGTGTCATCTCCAATTGGAGTGCCTGGGCATTAGGCCTACAGCTTTCCCACACACTGATGAAAGACTGACCGATACAGTAAGAAGGTAATGTCTCATTTACCCAGCAGCGTTCAAGTCTTATTTGAAGCACAATCATGACACTGCTCTTCTGCCCATAAAGATAGTCTTTCCCATGGCAGAGACTGTGTATGATAGCAAGAAATGAGAGTGACCACTCTGCCAATTACCCAAGGGAAGAATCAATATTCTTACCCCAGGAAAGAATTGGCCCAATGCAATTATTAAAACCCCCATTAAGAGGATGCAAGTAGAAAACTGTTTCAGACATATGCATCATAATACTCCTAGGGGCATTCTGCAGGACCGTGCACCCGCAGAAAACTCCCCCCGCAGCTTTCCTGTGTTTCCCTGCAGAAAACAGCATGAAAAAAAAAAAAGGGAAGCCGTACGGGGGGGCGGGGGGGAGGGAGGAGAAGGCTGGGGGGCGACCATGGGCGCAGTTTTTTGGGGGGATTGCTCCCTCCAAACAGAGGTGAGGTCAGGGGGGCACATAGGGTTACACGACACTGCCCCCCTCATTCTGCAAGCGCAGAGCTGCCCAGCTGAAGAAGGCTTCGTCTGGACTCCACTGACTCTGCAGGTGAACGCCACCTTCTGGGTCCTAGTGCCAGTCATGCTGTGCAACAGTGAGTGCCAGCAGTGGGGGAAATGAGGGAAGGGGGTGGAGGGGCATGTAGGAGAGAGGGGAAGGGGATAGGGTAATTGGGAGTCCGGCATGCAGCGTCCCCTCAGCAGCAGCTGGGGCTCCACCATTAAGCAGGCCCATTGAACCCTCACCTTGACGAGCCCTACCTCTCTACACCTGTACCCCTCCGATTAGCCCCCGACACCCAAACCTCCACCCCACTGATCCCCAACCAGCTGCACCTGGACCCTCACACCACTCTCCCAGCACCCAGACCCTCCCACTATGTCCCCCACACCCATTCCCCCCCACCCTGAGCCCCAACCACCTTCACGTGGATCCCCTGCAGAGTCCTATTACCCCTGCACCCAGAACCCCCCAAAGTGATCCTGTACATCTAGATCCTCCACTGAGCAGCCCACTCCCAGATTGGCCTACACAGAAACCTCTCACTTCATGCCTGGATCCCCCCACACTAAGCCAATCCAAACTTGGATCCTGCTGAGCTGAGCTTGCCCACCCACCCACACCTGGCATGGAGGGGCAGGGCCCCGGGATGTTTCTGGGGCACGCCCAGGCTTGCACTGTGTCAGGGGCAGGTGCAGCCTCACTGCCAAGTCTCTATACTGGGGGAGGTGGTTGCAGGGTGCTCCCCACTGCCATGCTGGAGCCACATTTATTTACTGACAAATAAAATTAACAGAATTTTAAAATAGTGGACATAATTTTTAATTTTTTTGGTGCAGAATTCCCTCAGGAGTAATAATAATTTGCTTAGTGAAAGCCAGAGTCTGAGGTGTAGGCTTTATGTTCAAGAGCGGTACATAGCTAGCTCAAATGACCGAGATTTAGGTTGTGTCAGATTCTGCAAAAAGAGAAACGTTTAAATTTTTAGCAAAAATTATGAAAAGTTAAGTTTTCTTTTTGTTTTTAATAGGGTTGTGTTTTGTTTTTCAATTTAGCTATTCATTTCTCTGCACTGTGGATAGACCAAATACTGCAGTGTTAGGATATAGATATTCACGCATGTCTGTAACGGCCTATACTCTAAGAATTTAGGTGTATTCTCATCACTTAGCTAGTTCTAGAGGTATAAAAGAAAGAATCAAAATCACTGTCTGCCGGTGTAAGGTCCTTCTCTTACTGTGACAGTCTGAGGCCCTGTTCTTAGGCTAAGACCTTTGGCTAAGCAGCAGAGGCAGCCATAAGCTGGGAAGCGAACGGTCACATCCTCACATTCCAACCTAGTCACATTGAAATAAGGTGCTATTGGGCTGGTAGGAATACAGTCCTGTCCTGATAATGCCTATCAACCCCAGAGAAAGGGAAGTGCCTAGAAGATGTAAAAGGAAACTTAGTTTGATAGCATCCTGTTTAATTTTGCTAGGTGTAAACTAATTAAGGTGGTGGGATATAATTGGTTACATAATCATGTTACATTATGTTAGGATTGGTTAGTTAAATTTCAGGAAAATGATTGGTTAAGGTATAGCAAAGCAGAACTCAAGTTTTACTATATAGTCTGCAGTCAATCAGGAAGTGCGTGGGTGTGGGGGGAAATGGGAACAGAGAATGGGGGTGGGGAATTGGAATCATGTTTTGCTAAAGGGAGGGAGGAATGGGAACAGGGACATAAGTAAGGCTCTGTGGTGTCAGAGTTGGGAAGGGGGACACTAAGGAAGGAAACTGGAATCATGCTTGCTGGAAGTTCACCCCAATAAACACTGAATTGTTTGCACCTTTGGACTTCGGATATTGTTGCTCTCTATTCATGTGAGAAGGACCAAGGAAGTAAGTGGGTGAAGGAATAAGCCCCCTAACATGCAGCACTGAAGATAAATGCACTGTGAACAAAAAGTGGAACCATCAAGTCTATTTTTCTTGTCCGAGCAGAGAGAGGGGCAAAAAGAAAATGGCCTAAGAGGTGACTGCAGTAACACACAACCATGATGCAAGACTAAAGCTTTAAAAGTTGGGGCAGAGAAGGCAGATATAGATAGAAAGAGTGGCAGGTCAGGACTTCATGAAGAAGGCAGGAGAGGGAGTCAAGGATGAGCCTAGGAGCTGCAGGGCAGTTGTTGATTCTGGTGTGTGTGTGGGGCGGGGGTTAGTTTGACACAGTGGCTGGACAGGACACATCAGACTGTACACAGATGGAAAGGACGGGGGAATGGAGAAATAATTGAGAGGCATCAGCAAAAAGGTGGTGGGTAGTTGATGAGATCAACCATGGAAAATATATAGAAAGAGGAGAGCAGGGAAACTGAGTACAGCAGGAACGGCCCTAGTAATTATGCCGACCAGGGTGAGAAACATTTTCGGTGCTGTCCCCACTCCGAATTGGAATGGAAGGTGGGGGGGGGGAAGCTGAGCATCACAGCAATTCTGCACCCCGTGAAAGTTGGCACCTAGGACAACTGCCCTGCTTGCCCGCCTCCCTGGGAGTCACAAAGGGAGATGTGATTGCAGTATATTAGGGAGAAGCTTCAGTACTGCTCACTTGTTTTAGCCAGGCATTCTGTTGCACTGTCCTACCTTGGTTTTTTGTTTTTAACTTCATCTGCAGAGGTTGAACTAGCGCTTTCATGTAGCTAACTCAAGATGTAGGATATCAGTACCTCATTTGTCCTGGAAAAGGTGTTTGGCTCAGTTGCCAGCTCTTGCAATATTTGACATTTTTCTTGAAGCTCCAGCTCCTGTAGTCGTATGATCACACAAGAATCACAGCTTTCATTTTTTAAAAAAAAGTAAGTTTCTAGACTTCACGGTTTCAGAGGAAAGTTTGAAAAGGTAACTCCTAAAGGCTCAAACATAAGATGATGAATAAAAAGAACCAAAAATAGACTCCTTTTTGGGGGGGTGGTTATAACAAGGTAGGGTGGGGAAGACAGCACTAAAGAACTAGCTCCTGGGCATCATGTGTTTTAATACCAGTTCATTACTCCAAGGAAAAGCAGATGGCAAAATAGAAGGAAATGGTCCGGTCTGGTCCAGTCCAGTCCAGGAAAAGAACTTCCCCAGCATGTTAGTTCTTTCTTGATTACATTTCCTTTCCCAGCATCTCGTTAACAAGAAATGTGACTAATATCAGTTCTTTCCTGGGACACTTGTACTACCTGGAGGCAGATCCTGCAGCGTTCTGCTCCACCCATCCTGTGTGACCGCCTTGGCTCACTTTCCTGGCTACCATCTGGTGACTCCAGGAAGCAGTGGGTTTGGTGGTGTTTATCTTTCTTGGCAGGTTTGCTTTGGAGGGTGACCAAACAGCAAACACTGAACCTCAGAGTGGGATTGTCAGAAGTATCTAAGGGCTTGTCTACTCTGGAACGTTTTCCCAGTATAATCATACTAGTATAGGTAAACTGGTACAAACCCTCAGTGGACATTCTTATTGTGGAATAAGAGTGGCTTTTTTCCAGCATAGGACTGGTCTATAGCAGGAGTTACTTTGGAATAGCTATTGTGCTTTAAATTCACACCTTATATTAATCCAAATTAATTCTCAAGATTAGATAAACCCTTCGTTTGAACCCTTTCCCTACGTGATACAAGCTAACTTGAAACAGCCCCTCATCCTGGAGGAAAAGCATCCACAGGGGGAGTTATATCAGTATAAATAAAGCAGTTTAAATTCACTCCTTACTGATGGCAAAGAGTCCTGTGGCACCTTATAGACTAATGCATCTGACGAAGTGGGTATTCACCCACAAAAGCTTATGCTCTAATACGTCTGTTAGTCTATAAGGTGCCACAGGACTCTTTGCCACTTTTATAGATCCAGACTAACATGGCTACCCCTCTGATACTTCACTCCTTATTGACAAAATTTGCCACCCCATAGACAAGCTTTCAGTGGCTTGGGAGCACAAATTCCACTGACTTTCAATGGAAGCTGTATCCTCAACTCCCTTAGGTGCTTCTGAAAAACCTCCCTTGATGAAAAGAAAAATAAAGCCCAAGTTTCTTCCAATTTGGAGAATGCAATGGAGGCCTGGACTGAGAGCCTGATCTGGAATCACAGCTTGTTATTAGCGGCTATAAGGCAGGCACATATTGTCAGTTGATCAACAACAGCTATCAAGTACCTGAGTTTTAGCTGTACTTGGGGAAGGGATATTCTTTTAAGGAGAAGGGTGCATGGAAGAAAGGAGAGAAACATGCTTATGAGAAAAAAGAACTGACAGCACTTTCTACTGATAGGCTCTGTGTGGGCAAGGTGTCATGCAAACACTCGCACCCCTCCACCCCAAGACAACCCAAGCATACAGCTATACCAATCCGTTTCAGTCCTGACCACCAGCAGCACCCCCTACGAAATCCCCACCCCTCCACATAGCTTTGCTAATGCACTCTGGCCTGGACAGGCAGCTTCCTCAGCCCGCTATTCCAGTCCTGTCCCCAGCCTAAAGAGTTCCTAAACCGCAGCCAGACAATTATATCAAATTGGACATTCCTCCTTTGTGGAGTCAGGACTTGACCCCTAATCCAGCTCCAGAATCTACAGTCCTCTTACCACGTGGGCACAAAGAGAAAGTCTGTGGCTGCTAATGGTAACAGCATAGCAGGGCCCATACTGCCTCTGTGAGCCAGCACTACTAGAGGGCAGCATCCCCCCTTCACACCTCTACAAAGCCAGTCCACTGTACCAGCACATCACCGTGTTTTAACCATGCACTATGACCCTAACCTCTAACACGGCCTGCTATTTCATCCCTAGGTCTCAAGAGGGTTCCTTCAATGCACCCCACACTCGTAGAATATCAGGATTGGAAGGGACCTCAGAAGGTCATCTAGTCCAACCCCCTGCTCAAAGCAGGACCAATCCCCAACTAAACCATCCCAGCCAGGTCTTTGTCAAGCCTGACCTTAAAAACCTCTAAGGAAGGAGATTCCACCACCTCCCTAGGAAACGCATTCCAGTCCTTCACCACCCTCCTAGTGAAAAAGTTTTTCCTAATATCCAACCTACACCTCCCCCACTGTAACTTGAGACCATTACTCCTTGTTCTGTCATCTGCTACCACTGAGAACAGTCTAGATCCATCCTCTTTGGAACCCCCTTTCAGGTAGTTGAAAGCAGTTATCAAATCCCCCCTCATTCTTCTCTTCCGCAGACTAAACAATCCCAGTTCCCCCAGCCTCTCCTCATAAGTCATGTGCTCCAGCCCCTGCATCATTTTTGTTGCCCTCTGCTGGACTCTTTCCAATTTGTCCACACCTTCTTGTAATGTGGGGGCCAAAACTGGACACAGTACTCCAGATGAGACCTCACCAATGTCGAATAGAGGGGAACGATTATGTCACTTGATCTGCTGACAATGCCCCTACTTATACAGCCCAAAATGCTGGCAATAAGGGCACACCGTTGACTCATATCCATCTTCTCATCCACTGTAACCCCCAGGTCCTTTTCTACAGAACTGCTGCCTAGCCATTCAGACCCTAGTCTGTAGCAGTGTATGGAATTCTTCCGTCCTAAGCGCAGGAGTCTGCACTTGTCTTCGTTGAACCTCATCAGATTTCTTTTGGCCCAATCCTCTAATTTGTTTAGGTCCTTCTGTACCTTATCCTTACCCTCCAGCATATCCTACCACTCCTCCCAGTTTAGTGTCATCTGCAAACTTGCTGAGGGTGCAGTACATGCCATCCTCCAGATCATTAATAAAGATATTAAACAAAACCGGCCCCAGGACTGATCCTTGGGGCACTCCGCTTGATACCAGCTGCTAATTAGACATGGAGCCGTTAAGCACTACTCACTGAGCCCGATGATCTAGCCAGCTTTCTATCTACCTTATAGTCCATTCATCCAGCCCATACTACTTTAACTTGCTGGCAAGAATATTGTGGGAGACCATATCAAAAGCTTTGCTAAAGTCAAGCAACAACACGTCCACTGCTTTCCCCTCATCCACAGAGCCAGTTATCTCATCATAGCAGGCAATTACATTAGTCAGGCATGACTCGCTCTTGGTGAATCTATGCTGACTGTTCCTGATCACTTTCCTCTCCTCTAAGTGCTTCAGGATTGATTCCTTGAGAACCTGCTCCATGATTTTTCCAGAGACTGAGGTGAGGCTGACTGGCCTGTAGTTCTCCGGATCCCCCTTCTTCCTTTTTTAAAAATGGGCTCTACATTAGCCTTTTTCCAGTCATCCAGGACCTCCCCCGATCGCCATGAATTTTCACAGATAATGGCCAATGGCTCTGCAATCACATCCACCAACTCCCTTAGCACTCTCGGATGCAGCGCATCCGGCCCCATGGGCTTGTGCTCGTCCAGCTTTTCTAAATAGTTCCGAACCACTTCTTTCTCCACAGAGACTGGTCACCTCCTCCCCATACTGTGCTGCTCAGTGCAATAATCTGGGAGCTGACCTTGTTCGTGAAGACAGAGGCAAAAAAAGCATTGAGTACATTAGCTTTTTTCCACATCCTCTATCACTAGGAGGCCTCCCTCATTCAGTAAGGAGCCCACACTTTCCTTGACTTTCTTCTTGTTGCTAACATACCTGAAGAAACCCTTCTGGTTACTCTTCACATCTCTTGCTAGCTGCAACTCCAGCTGTGATTTGGCCTTCCTGATTTCACTCCTGCATGCCCAAGCAATATCTTTATACGCTTCCCTGGTCATTTGTCCAATCTTCCACTTCTTGTAAGCTTCTTTTTTGTGTTTTAGGTCAGCAAGCATTTCACTGTTAAGCCAAGCTGGTCGCCTGCCATATTTACTATTCTTTCTACACATTGGGATGGTTTGCCCCTGTAACCTCAATAAGGATTCTTTAAAATACAGCCAGACTCCTTTCCCCCTCGTTATTCTCCAAGGGAATCCTGCCCATCAGTTCCCTGGGGTTGTCAAAGTCTGCTTTTCTGAAGTCCAGGGTCTGTATTCTGCTGCTCTCCTTTCTTCCTTGTGTCAGGATCCTGAACCTGACCATCTCATGGTCACTGCCTCCCAGGTTCCCATCCACTTTTGCTTCCCTACTAATTCTTCCCAGTTTGTGAGCAGCAAGTCAAGAAGAGCTCTGCGCCTAGTTGGTTTCTCCAGCACTTGCACCAGGAAATTGCACTGACCAGCTAGTCTAGGTCCTGATCTTTCCTGAGCAGAGATCACCAATCACAATTAATGGTGCCAGACTTTATGACAATCTGCCTTGTGGAAAAAGTCATTAAGCCCAGAACAGAAAGACAATCAGTGTTTCCTACTTTTGGCAGAAGGCAGCATGGCAGAGAAAACAGAGTGGGAAAACAAAGGGAGCTTCCTCCCACTCTACTCAGAGCAGAACAAAATCAAAGCAGCAGCTGTGAACTCCCTCACAATCTCTGCTTGTTGCCACCAGTAGGCATGGTGCTTAGACAGCTGCTTCCCCTGAAGGGGGGCTCTTGCGTCAGTATGCCCCAAAGACAGCCACAGCCACTACTGGCTGTCACCGCTTTGGGGAGATCAGACACTTCCCATGATCTTTACCAGAGATGTTGTGAAGGCCAAGACTATAACAGAGTTCAAAAAAGAACTAGATAAGTTCTGGGAGGATAGGTCCATCAATGGCTATTAGCCAGGATGGGCAGGGATGGTGTCCCTAGTCTCTGTTTGCCAGAAGCTGGAATGGACGACAGGGGATGGATCACTTGATGATTACCTGTTTTGTTCATTCCCTCTGGGGCACCTGGCATTGGCCAGACCCAGTAGGGCCGTTCTTATGCACATCACAGTGAAGCCACTCAGACAGTGCTAAGTGCCCAGAGTGTGAGCCAGGATGATCAGCTTGCTCTGCTGGAGTCACACCAGGGAGGAATGTGGCCTGGTGCACGTTAGTTATTAGTGAGAACCCAGAACTTTCAGTCCAATATCGGGTGATCCCAGCAAATCACAAGGTCCCCCCTTATGCCCCACACTCTTAACATGCTGGGAATGAATAGCCAATGCTATTCACGGTGGCTCCTGCATGATCCTAGGAAGAACCGTCCCTGCAACACATTCAAGTATATTAGAGTCTGGCTGGGCCTTTTTGGTTTTGTAGCAGTGGTGTACAGCAGTGACCTCATCACCACAAGGAACAGAAAATTCTGAGGGGTTATGTCACACAGGAAAAATAAAGGGATCAAGGAGCAGGATTCTTCTTCCCCACAGTCAAAGCTTCCATTCTCCCCTTCTTCCATTCCCCCCCCCCCCCCGTCCCCACTCTCCTTTCCAAGTGAAGACAAAAGCTCTACTAGGAAGGGCAAGGTTCCTTGCTACCCCCCTCCTTCAGCAGCACTCAAAGAGATACTGCTGCCTCCCCTCTGTGCTCTTGGGGGGTAGACATGCTGCCCCACACAAGTCAGTGCTACAGCAAGGAAGCTGCTAAAATCCCATTTCAGGTCTCACTGTTGTCAACTCTCCTGATTTTAGAGTCTTGCGATATTTGGTGCTTCTTACAATCCCAGCTGGTGGAGTCATGGGGCTATGTGAGAGACTCTGTTTTTATTTAAAAAGTAAGTTTCTAGCCCTTATGGTTGGGGAGAAAAGCTTGAAAATTTGACCCTCTCCTTTGCCACAAAGGCTCTAAACTCAGGGGGAAAATGAGAACACAGAATTTTGAAGATCTTCTGGTATTTTTAAACCAATCTCTTGATTTTTTGAGCATCTGGGGCTGGCTGAACTGGATACTGCACCTAGTTATCTGGTCCAAGAGAAGAAGATTAACATTTCTTGGTGTCCATTGTTTATCTGCTCTACACTAGAGATGGGTCCAAGTCCAAATCTCGGATCCAATGAGCTTTAGGTTTATCGAGAGGAGTTGTTCAGATCTGAAACCAAACTTCTCAGCTCAAACCCATCACTCCCAGCACACAATCACACACAGTGCTAGCTTTGTGTCTGTGCCTTTAAGAGCACATTTCACAGAAGTATGTTTAAGCCAAAGATTTAGCAACTTCAAAAACAAAGGTACTGCAGCCAACTCTCTCATTGATCCCCAGTGCACAATCTGTCTGAGCTCCCATCTCTCTTGGAGATCCATGGAATGTGTCACGGCTATTGGGGATTAGAGTGTCTTCACATAACCTTACCCTTTTCTCATCCTTCCAAAAGCTTTTCTCATGTTTTGAAAGCAGAGTAGAAATTTGGAAGATATTTTTGATGGGGGGAGGCAAGGGGACAAAGCAGTCTGACTAGCTTCCCACATCCTCTCTCTCTCTCTCTGACTTTCCTAAAGCATTCCATACCCATGTAGTAATACCGCCTAAACAAAGAAAAACAGGAGGTCACCAAAAGCCAACAAAGTTCAGCCATCTCCAGTTGGAGATGGTTACGTTATAGACTATTGCTTCACAGAGACTGCTAGTACACCCATGGCCTTATCAAAGGTCATATCAATAACACACTCACACTCTATACTTTGTGACTTTTAAATCTCCATGGAGACAAATATACAAAATGGAAACAATTACATCACCCCATAGGATGATGAGCAGCGCTGTCTAATGAAACCTTAGGAAAGTTGATACATGTGGCTGGCTGTTTCAGCCTGAATGTTGCTATTCACTCTCAGAAGTAACCAGAATGTTGCTATTCACTCTCAGAAGTAACTAGAACATGTTTCTGCAGGTTATGTCTTATTTAAGACAAAGCAAAATTCACTGTTCCGTTGTTAAATTTACACAATTTTTGGTTAAAGGAGCCTTAAACCTTAAATTAGCCTTAAACCTGAATCTTCCACTTAGATTTTTTGGGGATGTTCTAATATTTCTACCTCAAAGTAGGAAGAGAGGATCTTTTGGGAAATGGGCCACATCACCTGGAAACTACTGCAGCTTAGAACACTCTTGAAGCTGCTCTCACAGCCCATTATTATTTGAATACAGACATGCCTAAAAGCACAAACTGAGATCAGAGCCCCACTGTGCTGGCACTTCACATAGTAAGAGACAGACCCTGCCCCAAAGAGCTTGCACTCTAAATAGGCAAGACAGACAAAGGATGGGGGAAAGGAAGTGTTATTCCCCATTTTATAGATTGGGAAACTGAGGCACAAAGCGACTATGACTTGCCCAAGGTCATCCATGGAGTCTGTGGCAGGGCCAGGATTTTAACCCAGATCTCCCCAGTTCTGACTCAGTACCTTAACCTTAGCAAGTCATCCTTCCTCTCCTATTGGGATCCCTATGAAACAGGGAAATGAAGCACAGAGGGCAGGCGGTTCTGGTGGTTTCATCCTTTCCACTGGGGGGGAAGAAAGGGTTATTCCTCTGGAAACAGATGCTGAATGTGACACCCTTAAGATTTGGGTGAGAAGCACAAGTGAAATAATTGAGCAAATACACCAGTCATTTCAGTCCTTCAAAGTTAACAGTCACACCCAACACAGAACTACATCAGCTAGCTGACCCATTGCTACTGGAGGGTTACAGGCTTTTTTGGTAAAAGTTGGTTTTATCATCACTCTGTGATGTGATACATATGCAACCACGGCTATAACATCTCACAGTCTTAGCTATTCATTTGAATGATTGCTCTCTGTACATCCTAAGGATGGACTTCTTGGAGACAATGAGAATCTTCTTCAAAGGGTTTTGGATCAGGCCCTAAATGAACCACATATAGTTGTGTATGTAATATGGGATCAAAACTGGTCATTCTGTTCACTATAAGGCCCCCACGCTCATATAAACAAGTACTATGCTTCTGGCAGAGCAAAAAGCCACTCCAAAACACATGCTATCTATTCTGCAAGTGAACAAATGAAAGTTCTATATCTAACTATTACTAGGAATAATTTATTCATTTTTAATTATGAGTAAGTTATAATGATTAATGACACTTATTTGCTTCTAAGATTCTGCATGTCCAACAAAAATATCTACTCACCCAACAAAAGTAAAATATAACAACTTGTACAATGATGTTGGTAAAAAGTTAAGTCATCATTTCATTAGGCCTATGCTGGTAAAATTCTTGAAAGTTTTGCAAGGCTGGTATAGACAGCATGTTCTGCTCAGGGTATGATGATGGATAAAAAAACCCACTTGCAATAGGCAAGACTATGAACTTTTATTTGCTATTCTATACACAGAGCCCCAAGTTAGCTAACTTGGCACATTTGCCACATTTCCGGGAGAAATTAGCATTCTCAAGTTAACATTGCAGTCACAGTGTCTATGCTGCAAAGTATCACAAAACCTTATTAAAAAAGGGTTTCAGAGTAGCAGCCGTGTTAGTCTGTATTCGCAAAAACAAAAGGAGTACTTGTGGCACCTTAGAGACTAAAATTTATTTGAGCATAAGCTTTCGTGAGCTACAGCTCACTTCATCGGATGCATCACGAAAGCTTATGCTCACGAAAGCTTATGCTCAAATAAATTTGTTAGTCTCTAAGGTGCCACAAGTACTCCTTTTCTTTTTATTAAAAGCGGGTGTTATTCGTGTCATTATTCTCTTTTTCTTGGCAGACTGGCTCAAGACATTTAAAGAGGCACTGGCAAAGCTGGCAAACTCAGTGGGCTCTTCTGATTATAGTTTGGATCGCAGAACTCTTCCCTCACTGTGTCAGTTTGTCCTGCTCACATACTAAAGGAGAGAGGGTGATTTATCCAGTGCCTCAATTTGTTAATTGCTGCAGCCAGCTTCACTTTTAACCAGGCTCTAAGAGGAGAGTGATGACAAACCTGATATGAAGATTAAACTTAGAGACATTGGAAGTAACCCTTTAATCCAGGGACGCCCATATTTTGCCAGGACGTATCTAATGGGGTACCACAGCTGTCCGTGGGATGAACTGGGAATAGACCCCTGAGTGCCCAGTTATGGCCCCACACATTCCTTTAAGACCAATTTAATCTGTTTTGGTAACATCTGGCCTGTCTTCCATGGGCTTTTGATGGCCATGGTGGGGGGGGGGCCCTAAATGGCAAAACCCAATATTTGAATGAGACCTGTCAGTTCACATCTGGGATGAGACCTTTTAAAAAGAAAGATTTGTGTAGACACTGGAGAATGCCTGACCCTTCAGAAGAGTAGGCATCTGCTGCATTTCCCCTCTTCTCCATGTGCCATGGACTGGCTTGCTGATACCTTGTACTGTACTTGGTGACATTATCACTGGTGCCTTATGTACTTAGTTTGCAAAGTGCTTAGGGATGGAAGGTGCTGTATCAAATGCTAACTAATGTTGATCACTGTTTGGATAGGTTTATGCAGCATAAATGGAGGGCTCATCAGTTTGTTTTAGATGTTAGTTTGTTTAATCATTTAAATAAAATAAGATGGATAGTAATTGGCAGACAAGAAAGGGTCCATTGTTGGGCAGCACCGCTCACCGTGTGGCGTTTTGAGAGCTGGCAAGAAACATTTAATTTTGTTTCAAAATATGGATCACTTTACAAAATAAAGTTTGGAGCAGAATAACCTTTTGGCCACTGGCTATGCATCAGCCTGGGCACATTGGTTAATTTCTTGCTGTTGGCTAGTGAAATGAGCATGAAGGATGACCACCCACCGGGGATCCCTTTCCTTAAGTCACCATGTCATTCTTCACATTTTCAGTACAGCATTTGTTAAGGCAGCCAATGCGATCCGGCCCATAGAACGCTGAAGAGCATTCTGCCTCCTCGGCTCCTGCCATGGCCAGCCCAGCATGCCAGGGGCTACTGCCATTCCCTTGCCTCTCTCCTAATTGAATGCATCAGACTGCTGTATCTACGCTGGCAAAAACAGGCCCAGTAATTCACCCCTCGTGGCCGCTGGTGCAGCTCCACTGTCTTTTAGCGATGATGGAGGCAGTAGTGTGGTGGGGCTCCAGGTGTCTATTACTGCAGCATCAGTAGATCCTGCTTGGAATAAAAATGCCCAAGCACTGTCTGTCCCGCTGCTTCTCCCATTGCTGCCCTATGTGGAGCTGCTTCAGTGGTGAATGGTGGATCCCATTTTTTGCCTGGTATAGACATGGCCCAGGATGGTTCTCCTACAATGTGACTCATTGCCTGCTGGTCCTGATGAAACTTGCACAGGTGCCAACTCTGTGTCAGTTTCAGCAAATTCCTCACCTCACTTCGCAGCTTGACCCACCTCCCCTGTTTTTTCTGGTGTCATGGACAAATCAGACATTGGCACAGGCTTCAGGGTAAGGGGTGGTTAGTGGCAAGGAAGGCAGGGTAGGTAGGGATTTGTGCCTACCAAAAATCCCAGCTGACAAAAACCCTTCTTGGTCCAGCACTCCCAGTGATCTCCTGGAAATGAGCCAGTACCCAAGCGGCTTCCACCTGGGCATTAACTGTTCTCATAAAGGTTAGAGCAGAATTTGCTCTCCTGGTAAGATGGAGAGGCTGTATTTCTCACTCTGAGGGCTGGACTTCATTCATGTTTCCAACCTCCTGAGACGATTATATTCCTAGGGAAGGAACTGGGCCAGGTGAAAGTTTGTCATGTCAGTGCTCTTCAAGGGTTATGTGAGAAACCAAACGTCTTGTCACGTGGCCCATCCATTTAAGTAAACACAACTCACTGGAGTGGGTAGGTGAGATTCTGTGGTCTGCGTTGTGCAGGAGGTCGGACTAGATGATCAGAATGGTCCCTTCTGACCTTAGTATCTATGTATCTGGTACTATTCAATTTTTTCATTCATGACTTGGATAATGGAGTGGAGAGTACACTTATAAAACTTGCAGATTGCACCAAGCTGGGAGGGGTTGCAAGCATTTTGGAGGACAGGATTAGAATTCAAAGTGACCTTGTTAAATTGGAGAACTAATTGGTCTGAAATCAACAAGATGAAATTCAATATGGACACATGCAAAATACTTCACTTAGAGAGGAAAAATCAGGTGTACACATACAAAATGGGGAATAACTGACTAGGCAATAGTACCACTGAAAAGGATCTGGGGGTTAGAGTGGATCAAAAATGGAATCTGAGCCAAAAATATGATGCTGTTGCAAAAAAGACAAATATTCTGGGGTGTTAACAGGAATGTCTTATGTAAGAAATGGGAGGCAATTATTCTGTTCTACTCAGCACTTGTGAGGCCTCAAGATCATGAAATGGAGTATCATTTCCAATTCCGAGTACCAAACTTCAGCAAAGATGTGGACAAATTGGAGGGAGTCCAGGGGAGAGCAACAAAAATTATAAAAACAACAAGGTGTCTGGTGGCACCTTAAGAGTAACAGATTTATTTGGGCATAAGCTTTCATGGGTAAAAACCCCACTTCTTCAGATGCATGGAGTGAAAATTACAGATGCAGGCATTATTATACTGACACATGAAGAGAAGGGAGTTACCTCACAAGTGGAGAACCAGTGTTGACGGGGCCAATTCAATCAGGGTGGATGTAGTCCACTCCCAATAATTGATGAGGAGGTGTCAATTCCAGGAGAGGGAAGTTGCTTTTGTAGTGAGCCAGCCAGTACAAAAATTATAAAAAGTTTAGAAAACCTGACCTGTGAGGAAAGGTTAAAGAAATGGTCATTTAATCTTGAGAAGAGAAGACTGAGGGGGGACCTGATAACAGTCTTCAAATGTGGTAAGGGCTATCATAAAGAGGACAGGAATCAATTGTTCTCAAAGTCCATCGAAGGCAGGAAAACAAGAGGAGATTTGCAGCAAGGGAGATTTAGGTTGGAAAGTAGAAAATGCTTTCTAACTTTACTATAAGGTTAGTTAAGCTCTGTAACAAGGGAGGTTGTGGAATCCCCATCATTGGAGGTTTTTAAGAACAGGTTAGACCCACCCATCAGGGTTGGTCTGGTATACTTGGCCCTGCCTCAATGACCTCTCCTGATCCCCTCCAGCCCTACATCTCTCCGAGAGCTGCATCAACAGGCAGTTGGGAGCTGAGGGCGGAAAAATCAAAGGGGCACACCCTTTGTTTGCTTTCACTTAGAGCTTTCTTTACAAGCCAACAGAAACTGCTTGCCTGAGTTCTTAAGCAATAAAAGCCTGCGTTTGAACTTGGATCAACTCTTTTATCCTGCGCATACGGGAACAAGAGAGCCGAGGGCTGCACCTCAGGACTACACAGTCCCTATTCTATTAAAGTCTTTATATTGTGCTCATCACCAGAGTTCCTGAGAGCCCCTTGGTCTGCCCCTGCTTTAAAGTGAAAAGAATCCACACCTCTAGGCATTTTTAAGTGATTTACAAAGCAGAGAGGCTGGTGGCAAAGCAACTATGCAGGTAAGTTCAACAGCCAGTACAAGCTCAGTAATAGTTCTCGCATAGCCTTGGATTTAGCTCTTGATTCATTTAGGAGAGGAAGCATTAGTCATGCACCGGGTTGTCCTTGCTTTTACAGAACTGCTGGGGGATCTTTAGTACTTTGAGAGTCATGTCTGCCCACCTCTTCCAAAGGATGGAGTTTATACAATATTCTGTAGTGCTACAATGCAGTATCAGAGCATGCTACAAGACTAGTCTTAGCCAAGGTGGCCAAGTCACAAGCTCCAGCTCTGAACTTCTCCAGTGTTTGGAGGTAGGAAAGCATGATTCCAGGTGGTTTGAGCCCCAACTCTCCATAACACTCACAGGCTAGAGACCCACCAGAGAACCCACAACCCAGAGGTGGGCAAACTACACCCCGCAGGCCACTTTAAGCCGGCCCGCAGGCCACACCATGCGGCTCAGCCCCACTCAGCCGTGGCGCTGGGCCAGAGCTGCACCGCACAGTTCGGCCCTGCTCCAGCCAAGGCCGCACCACATGGCTCAGCCCCGCTTTGGCCAGGGAGCAAGGTCAAGGGCCACACCCATGCAGCTCAGCCCTACTCCAGCCGGGGCACAGGGTCAGGCGCCTCACCACGTGGCTCCCAGAAGCCACAGCATGGCCATGGTCCAACTCCTATGCACTCCAATGGGAGCTGCAGAGGTGGTGCGTGCAGATGGGGCAGCACGTAGAGCCGCTTGGCCAGGCCTCTGTATAGGAGCCAGAGAAGGGACATGCCACTGCTTCCAGGAGCCGCTTGAGATAAGTGCCGCTTGGAGCCTGCACCCCCTGAGCCTCTCCCCATGCCAACACTTGCCCCCATCCCCCTCCTGCTCTCCAAACCCCTTGATCCCAGCTCAGAGCACCCTTCTGCACCCCAAACCTCTCATCCCCAGCCCTACCCCAGAGCCTGCATTCCCAACCAGAACCTGCACCTCTTCCCGCACCCCTGGTCCCCCTCCACCCCACTCCAGAGCCTGCACCCCAAACCCTAATTTTGTGAGCATTCATGGCCTGCCATATAATTTCTGTTCCCTGATGTGGCCCTCGGGCCAAGAAGTTTGCCCACCCTTGCCACAACCATAATGTCCACCTCTGCCTTATCCCCACCCAACCTAACATTTGTCCTACCAGCTTGTGTGGCTTGCAGCAGCTTTACTTGTCTCAGCCACTGAGGAGTTGACTTGGGGGAGTGCTACAGCAAATTCTGTACATCAGCTGTTAGCCTACCATGAACACTGATCCCCACAGCTTGGCAGGGAACAGGGAAAAAGATGAGATCCAGGACAGCTCCTGGACAAACAGCTCCAAGTTACTGCATCAAGATGGTCTTATTCTATATGAAGGCTCATTTTTTGGTACAAGTTTACCACATAAATGTAGCAGGACAAATTAGTATTTTCCTGGTTACATAATGAACTATTCTCACATATTCTAATTTTGCTAGAAAAAAAACCCTCAAATATGGGAAGTTCTAGGGCCAGATTCTGATCCGTTATACTGGTGCAAATCCAGAGCAACTCCTCTGATTTCACTGCAGTTACTCCACATTTACACAAGTGTAACAATCTGAATTTGGCTCACAAAATTCTTTGGGGACTAGACACAAGGGGACATGTGAAACCAGGACCCTGCTAACAGAGCCAAATCACAGCCACAGGCAGAGGCTGAAAATAACATTGGGAAATTTTGTTTTTAAAGCTGTCAACCCCCAAGGTTTATTTGTATCTCCTGGCATGAAACAAAACAAAGGCTGCTCCTCCCCACTACAAATGGACAGTGATGCAAAATGGACACATTATCTTTGTGTAAGATGGGTTATAACACTTAGGCCCTGATCCTCCAAGACATTTAGGCTTCTAGCTTCCATTAATTTCCATGGAAGGTAGGAGCCAAAATACTTTTGAGGATTGGGTCTTCGTGTATTAAGTCTGGCCCCACCAATTGCCCTTTGCCACGCCAATAAAGGGGGAAAGGTACTAATGGGAGTTGGATGTCTACATCCCATTGACTTCCAAAGGAACCTCACCGCCTTTCTCCCCTAAAATTGACTGAAATTGAACTGAAACAGGCCACTAGTGTGCTTCAAAACCTGTGTTCACGAATGGGCTATGCACATCACTAAGGAATTGAAAGGGTTGCACTCCCCCATCTCCAAAGCTTTCCCATTAGTCAAAAGAAAAGGAGTACTTGTGGCACCTTAGAGACTAACAAATGTATTAGAGCATAAGCTTTCGTGAGCTACAGCTCACTTCATCGGATGCATTTGGTGGAAAAAACAGAGGAGAGATTTATATACACACACAGAGAACATGAAACAATGGGTTTATCATACATACTGTAAGGAGAGTGACCACTTAAGATAAGCCATCACCAGCAGCAGGGGGGGAAAGGAGGAAAACCTTTCATGGTGACAAGCAAGGTAGGCTAATTCCAGCAGTTAACAAGAATATCAGAGGAACAGTGGGGGGTGGGGTGGGGGGGAGAAATACCATGGGGAAATAGTTTTACTTTGTGTAATGACTCATCCATTCCCAGTCTCTATTCAAGCCTAAGTTAATTGTATCCAGTTTGCAAATTAATTCCAATTCAGCAGTCTCTCCTTGGAGTCTGTTTTTGAGGTTTTTTTTGTTGAAGGATAGCCACCCTCAGGTCTGTAATCCAGTGACCGGAGAGATTGAAGTGTTCTCCAACTGGTTTTTGAATGTTCTAATTCTTGACGTCTGATTTGTGTCCATTCATTCTTTTACGTAGAGACTGTCCAGTTTGGCCAATGTACATGGCAGAGGGGCATTGCTGGCACATGATGGCATATATCACATTGGTAGATGCGCAGGTGAACGAGCCTCTGATAGTGTGGCTGATGTGATTAGGCCCTATGATGGTATCCCCTGAATACAGCTCTCCAACACCACTTTCTACAAGCCATTACCCTCTGATCCCACTGAGAGTTACCAAAAGAAACTACAGCATTTGCTCAAGAAATTCCCTGAAAAAGCACAAGAACAAATCCGCACAGACACACCCCTAGAACCCCGACCTGGGGTATTCTGCTACCCAAGATCCATAAACCTGGAAATCCTGGATGCCCCATCATCTCAGGCATTGGCACCCTGACAGCAGGATTGTCTGGCTATGTAGACTCCCTCCTCAGGCCCTTCGTTACCAGCACTCCCAGCTATCTTTGAGACACCACTGACTTCCTGAGGAAACTACAGTCCATTGGTGATCTTCCTAAAAACACCATCCTAGCCACTATGGATGTAGAAGCCCTCTACACCGACATTCCACACAAAGATGGACTACAAGCCGTCAGGAACAGTATCCCCGATACTGTCACGGCTAACCTGGTGGCTGAACTTTGTGACTTTGTCCTCACCCATAACTATTTCACATTTGGGGACAATGTATACCTTCAAATCAGCGGCACTGCGATGGGTACCCGCATGGCCCCACAGTATGCCAACATTTTTATGGCTGGCTTAGAACAACGCTTCCTCAGCTCTCGTCCCCTAATGCCCCTACTCTACTTGCGCTACATTGATGACATCTTCATCATCTGGACCCATGGAAAAGAAGCTCTTGAGGAATTCCACCATGATTTCAACAATTTCCATCCCACCATCAACCTCAGCCTGGACCAGTCCACACAAGAGATCCACTTCCTGGACACTACGGTGCTAATAAGCGATGGTCACATAAACACCACGCTATATCGGAAACCTACTGACCGCTATTCCTACCTACATGCCTCTAGCTTTCATCCAGATCATACCACATGATCCATTGTCTACAGCCAAGCTCTACGATATAACTGCATTTGCTCCAACCCCTCAGACAGAGACAAACACCTACAAGATCTCTATCATGCATTCCTACAACTACAATACCCACCTGCTGAAGTGAAGAAACAGATTGACAGAGCCAGAAGAGTACCCAGAAGTCACCTACTACAGGACAGGCCCAACAAAGAAAATAACAGAACGCCACTAGCCATCACTTTCAGCCCCCAACTAAAACCTCTCCAACGCATCCTCAAGGATCTACAACCTATCCTGAAGGACGACCCATCACTCTCACAGATCTTGGGAGACAGACCAGTTCTTGCTTACAGACAGCTCCCCAACCTGAAGCAAATACTCACCAGCAACCACACACCACACAACAGAACCACTAACCAAGGAACCTATCCCTGCAACAAAGCCCGTTGCCAACTCTGTCCACATATCTATTCAGGGGATACCATCATAGGGCCTAATCACATCAGCCACGCTATCAGAGGCTCTTTCACCTGCGCATCTACCAATGTGATCTATGCCATCATGTGCCAGCAATGCCCCTCTGCCATGTACATTGGCCAAACTGGACAGTCTCTACGTAAAAGAATGAATGGACACAAATCAGACGTCAAGAATTAGAACATTCAAAAACCAGTTGGAGAACACTTCAATCTCTCTGGTCACTTAGTAGTCTCTAAGGTGCCACAAGTACTCCTTTTCTTAGAGCTAAGAGTGGCTATCCTTCAACAAAAAAGCTTCAAAAACAGACTCCAAGGAGAGACTGCTGAATTGGAATTAATTTGCAAACTGGATACAATTAACTTAGGCTTGAATAGAGACTGGGAATGGATGAGTCATTACACAAAGTAAAACTATTTCCCCATGGTATTTCTCTCCTCCACCCCACCCCCCACTGTTCCTCTGATATTCTTGTTAACTGCTGGAATTAGCCTACCTTGCTTGTCACCATGAAAGGTTTTCCTCCTTCCCCCCCCCCCCCCCCCCCCCGCTGCTGGTGATGGCTTATCTTAAGTGATCACTCTCCTTACAGTATGTATGATAAACCCATTGTTTCATGTTCTCTGTGTGTGTGTATATAAATCTCTCCTCTGTTTTTTCCACCAAATGCATCCGATGAAGTGAGCTGTAGCTCACGAAAGCTTATGCTCTAATACATTTGTTAGTCTCTAAGGTGCCACAAGTACTCCTTTTCTTTTTGCGAATACAGACTAACACGGCTGCTACTCTGAAACTTCCCATTAGTCAGTGTCCCTGCATTTTTAGCATAAATGAGTCATTGTGAGAATGAATCATTTGTCCCCTACCCTGCCTAGGGGCCTCTCTTATCTAGGAAAGCCAACAAGCTTAGCAATGGTTAAGATTAAAGTGCTCAGACTGTTATTTATGGCCTATATTCTGTTGCACCCACTGTGTGACAGGCACTATCCACATATACAGACACAGTCCCTGCCCCTAACAGCTCATCATTGGCAAGTCATTTAGATAAGCTCTTCAGGGCAGCACCTAGAGCAGGGTTGGGCAAACATTTTGGCCAGAGGGCCATATCTGGGTATGGAAATTATATGGCAGCTATGAATGCTCACAAAATTGGGGCTTGGGGTGCAGGAGAAGGCTCCACCTGGGGGTGCAGGCTCTGGGGTGGGGCTGGGGATAAGGGGTTGAGGGTGCAGGAGGGTGCTCTTGGCTGGGACCAAGGGGTTTGAGGGCAGGAGGGGGATCAGGGCTGGGGTGCGGGAGGGGGTCAGGGGTGCAGGCTCTGGGTGACGCTGACCTCAAGCGGCTCCAGAAAGCAGTGGCATGTCCCCCATCCAGCTCCTACATGGAGGAATGGCCAGGCAGCTCTGCATGGTGCTACCCATGCAGCTCCCATTGGCTGTGGTTCCCGGCCAAGGGGAGCTACAGGGGCAAAGCTTGGGGCAGGGGTAGTGTGCGAAGCCCCCTGGCTGCCCCTACACATAGGAGCCGGGGATGGGAGAGAAGAACATGCCGCTACTTCCAGGAGCTGCAAGGAGCAGGGCAAGCCTCCAACCTCACTCCCGCTGGAGTGCCAGAGCAGGGCAAGCCCTGGACCCCTGCTCCCTCGTGGGAGCTGGAGGGCCGGATGCGGCCCCAGACTGTAGTTTTCCCACCCTGACCTAGAGCAATTCTGAGGCTATAGAATGATTACTGGGACCTAACAACATTCCAGGCTACGCCACCTGTTCCAAAGCTAGCCTGAGGCTGCTAGCTCCTTGAGGCAGGGCCTGTCTCTCTCACTAGGCCTGACGAGTGCCTAGCACATCCTGGGCAGTATGGCAAAAATGAGTACAAAGAGAAAACAAGGCTCTTTCTAAACCCAGCTCGTCATGCACCATATCAAGCCTTGTTAGAGCTCAGATGGCTACAACAGAGTTCAGAATAAGGACTAGCTCAGTCTCCCTCACAGAAATCATGGAACATTAGTAAAAAAGAAAAGGAGTACTTGTGGCACCTTAGAGACTAATTTATTTGAGCATAAGCTTTCGTGAACTACAGCTCACTTCATGCATCCGATGAAGTGAGCTGTAGCTCACGAAAGCTTATGCTCAAATAAATTAGTTAGTCTCTAAGGTGCCACAAGTACTCCTTTTCTTTTTGCGAATACAGACTAACACGGCTGCTACCCTGAAAACAGAACATTAGTGTTGGAAGAGACCTCAGGAGGTCATCTAGTCCACCCCCCGCTCAAAGGGGGACCAATCCCAACTAAATCAGCCTAGCCAGGGCTCTTGTGAAGCTGGGCCTTAAAAACCTAGCACTATCATAACTAGTCTGCTCGCTCTTTTAAGATTTGAGGCCATTGTTCCCACTGAAATCAACTGGAGTTAGAGGTGCTTCGCACTGCTGAGAATCAGGTCATATGCCACTCTGGGACAGGGCACAGTGAGGAAACAACAAATAGTGCAAGCCCATTATTACTTACCTGGGGTTCAGATGCCAGATTCATCTTGTATGGATTGGGCTTTCCCTCCTCTGTCACCAGAGGGGACCAGACTTTGGATTCTGTTCTGCAATACAGGAACGTTAACGATGGTTAATTTGATAGTTTTCTTCCCTGGGTTCAGTTATGGGGATTCAGTTAAATGGTTTTTAAACCATTCAGAAACAGGCATCTCCGCAACACCAGGGAAGGGCAAGGGCTGGAAAATATTCCACACAAAATACTGGAAAAGTCAACCTGCATGGGTGGATTGTGGTGGGGAGGAAGGAGAAAGAAAACTGTTAAAATTACAAGCTCTCCCCTTAAAATCCTAAGGGGTTTCCTTGTCCTGTTTACAGGCTAGGGGGCTCTGAAGGAAGCATGCAGTCTGTGTTCTCAGTCAATCTGCAGAGATTTAGCACAGAATGAGGCATGTCTCTGTTTTAGCCAGGGAACAGCTTGCTTTGTCTCGCTCTGTTTTTGGCTACAGTATGTTTTTCTGGAGTCTTAGAAGTAAAGTAATGTTACATTGCAACCTTCCAGCTAGACTACTTTATGTTTTTATTTCAATTCTCTGTGTATATACCACAAACATAACAAATTCAAGAACCATTTGCTAGTGGATCCTGTATTAAGTGACCAACTCCAAAGACTGACAAAAAAAGGTGGTCTAATAGAGGTGGGCTGAGAACTTTCCTTTAAAAGTGGGAGGGGAGCCTATAAAAGACTAGATCTTATTGACTTGATACTAAAAATGGGTTTTTATATAAAAAAACCCAAATATTTAAGACCCTTTGATATATGGCATTTTAGCATAAGAACATGAAGTGTTACATAGAACTGTACAAAGTGCAGAAACTCCTGCACATAAAGTCTCCTGATCTGATCATGTCCTGTGGTATTTTGCATTTAAAAAAAAAAAAAGAAAGAGAAAAACCAGCTCCTGGATTCAAGTGATTACATGAAGCTCCCAGCTTTCATTAAAATAAAAGGTAAGTTTCTAACCCTCATGGTTGGGGAGAAAAGCTTGAAAATGTGACACCACCACCCAAGGAAAATAAATACTCCAAATTCATTATTTTTTAAATTCACGTTTTTTGTGGGACTGACTCGTGATTTTTCAGTGCTTGAGGTTGCGAAGCAGTTCTGCCAACCAACCAACCAGCTAGGAGACGGTGCTACTGTGCCTGGACACAATTCTGGATAGCTGGAGTTGGGTGGGAGGGGTAAAACACTGTGAAATGGCTTGGGGACCTAGGTTGGGGTGATCCCTTATTAAGAGGGAGAGGGCTTACAAACACAGGCTCATTGTATAGAAGAGAGGAAGAGTTCTGATCCAGCTCTGAACGCATTTGCGTCAGACCCATCCCTAGCATGGTCACTACTAAGCTAATGAGCTGGGGATGTGATGAAGAAGCATTTCTGCCAACAGAAGTTGCTAGAATTTGCAATAACAACGGCCAGAAATCATTCCAGCAACACGTTGTAAACAGTAAGGGTACATTTACACTGCAACAACAGACCATTGGCATGGCTGAGTTTAGCCCCAAGAGCCGGGGCCAGCCAGTGGGGCTAAAAATTGCAGTGTAGACATTTGTGGTCGGGCAGGGGGAAGCACCACGAGGGGGATGGGCTCAGAGCCTGGGCTCCAGCCCAAGCCCTAATTTCTACACTGCTATTTTTAGCCCCACAGCCTGGGCCCCGTGAGCCCAGGTCAGTTGACCCAGGCTCTGAGACCGGTGTCATGGGTTTTTCATTGCAGTGTAGACATACCCCAAGTGCCTGATGGTGCGACCTTTATTTATGGGAGCAGTTCCTTTGCTTTAGTGTGATAACCCACATGAGTAAGGGCTGTTTGAGCCACTAGGAATAGCTGGGAGGCAGTACTATTCATGTATTTTCTTCAAGCACATATTGAATACACAGAGTACGTGTTATATCTCTATGCGGGCCTGCCCTAAATTCTAATCTTTTTGTATATAAAAAGAGTGTTACTGTTGAACGAACCGATGTCTCTCGAGGGCTTATAAAATGATTTGTCAGACTCCATCTGTGGATAGAGTGAGAACTGCAAGGACCAAGCGCACCCAGGGAGAAAGCCTGGAGAGTGGACCCAGTTATATGTATTTCCACCCACTAACTGTGGATTGACTGGATTATTTGCAAGTTCCCCCAAAACAGCCTGCAGTGCAAATAAAGATTAGGAACACAGTAGCCCCTAAGTTTTAAAAGATCTTAAAACATAGATTAAAGACAAACTAATGATTATAGCTCAGGACATAGTCATCCACGTTCCTGGGCCTGAGAAATCTTAAGCATGCCACATGAATTCTCTGTGCCTCAGCCTTCCCATCTGTAAAATGGAACATATTTAACTGCCCCATCAGGATGTTGTGAGGCTTACGTTTGTTAATGTTATATGTGGAATTCTTTTCTGAAAAATTTCCCCAATTTTTTAAAATTTAAAATTTTTGAAAACATTTTAAACATTTCTGTCAGATCAAGAACTGGTTTAAAAAAGGGGGAAATTGTGGCAATTTCACTGAGATTTTTCCAATTTTTACTCAAATTTGGAAATTCCACATGGCTGATAAACCCTTCTGAAGAGTTTTAAAAAAAATGTGTCCTGTTCTGACAGGAACCATTTTGCATTTGCAGTGGCAAACTACCTTTTAGCTACCTAATTGCCCAACCGCACCCACAAATTAGATCCTTGAGTACTGAAATAGGAGTATTTACACATGCAATTAATATAATGGTTGGGAACAAACCTCTTCAAAAATCAGGCCTTTAATCAGGGGTGCAAAAGAGAAGAGGGTCACAACCATTGCAGAGGAAATACCACTGACTTACACAAGGGATGAATTTGGCCCATATCATTTAATAAGCAGCTTCCCATTGCCATTCAGGTAAAAAAAAAAAAAAAATCTACAAGCTCACCACTCTTTCTCCTCCCTTAGTGATGGAGAACTCTCCTGGATATAGCATTTGCCTCCTGTTAATATCTATTGTACATGGAACATTAAACATTAGAAATCCAATACACTGGAAATGCCTTGTATAGAGAAGTAGAAAGTCAGTCGCATGTGCCAGTTTAGTGCAGTATGCAAACTGCAATCCAGGGAAAGAGAACCTCTTTCTACAAGACAGGGTAGTTAAAAAAAGACATTGTTCCATTGCAAGGGTCCATCTGTAGCACTAATAAATCACCACCTGGCTTATCTGAGAGACTTGGCTTTTAATGGGAGTTTCGGGCACCCAAAAAATACAGAATGAAGTTTGCTATACAGCCTGACCAAAATACAATCACCTCCAAGATAGAGGTTGGCAGTCATAGATTCATAGATACTAAGGTCAGAAGGGACCATTCTGATCATCTAGTCTGACCTCCTGCACAGCGCAGGCCACAGAATCTCACCCACCCACTCCTATGAAAAACCTCATCTATGTCTGAACTATTGAAGTCCTCAAATCATGGTTTAAAGACTTCAATAAGCGGAGACTCCTCCCTTAAGTGACCCATGCCCCATGCTACAGAGGAAGGCGAAAAACCTCCAGGGCCTCTCCAATCTGCCCTGGAGGAAAATTCCTTCCCGACCCCAAATATGGCAATCAGCTAAACCCTGAGCATATGGGCAAGATTCACCAGCCAGATACCCAGGAAAGAATTTTCTATAGTAACTCAGATCCCATCCATCTAATATCCCATCTCAGGGGATTTGGCCTATTTACCCTGAATATTTAAAGATCAATTACTTACCAAAATCCCATTATCCCATCATACCATCTCCTCCATAAACTTACCAAGTAGAATCTTAAAACCAGATAGATCTTCTGCCCCCACTGCTTCCCTTGGAAGGTTATTCCAAAACTTCACTCCTCTGATGGTTAAAAACCTTCGTCTGATTTCAAGTCTAAACTTCCTGGTGGCCAGTTTATACCCATTTGTTCTTGTGTCCACATTGGTGCTGAGCTGAAATAATTCCTCTCCCTCTCCTGTATTTATCCCTCTGATATATTTATAGAGAGCAATCATATCTCCCCTCAACCTTCTTTTAGTTAGGCTAAACAAGCCAAGCTCCTGAAGTCTCCTTTCATAAGACAAGTTTTCCATTCCTCGGATCATCCTAGTAGCCCTTCTCTGTACCTGCTCCAGTTTGAATTCATCCTTTTTAAACATGGGAGACCAGAACTGCACACAATATTCTAGGTGAGGTCTCACCAGTGCCTTGTATAACGGTACTAAAACCTCCTTATCCCTACTGGAAATGCCTCTCCTGATGCATCCCAAAACCACATTAGCTTTTTTCACAGCCATATCACATTGGCAGCTCATAGTCATCCTATGATCAACCAATACTCCAAGGTCCTTCTCCTCTTCCATTACTTCTAATTGATGCGTCCCCAACTTATAACTAAAATTCTTGTTATTAATCCCTAAATGCATAACCTTACACTTCTCACTATTAAATTGCATCCTATTACTATTACTCCAGTTTACAAGGTCATCCAGATCCTCCTGTATAATATCCCGATCCTTCTCCGAATTGGCAATACCTCCCAGCTTTGTATCATCTGCAAACTTTATTAGCACTCTCCCACTTTTTGTGCCAAGGTCAGTAATAAAAAGATTAAATAAGATTGGTCCCAAAACCGATCCCTGAGGAACTCCACTGGTAACCTCCCTCCAACCTGACAGTTCGCCTTTCAGTAGGACCTGTTGCAGTCTCCCCTTTAACCAATTCCTTATCCACCTTTTGATGTTCATACTGATCCCCATCTTCTCCAATTTAACTAATAATTCCCCATGTGGCACGGTATCAAACGCCTTACTGAAATCTAGGTAAATTAGATCCACTGCATTTCCTTTATCTAAAAAGTCTGTTACTTTTTCAAAAAAGGAGATTAGGTTGGTTTGGCATGATCTACCTTTTGTAAAACCATGTTGTATTTTGTCCCATTTACCATTGACTTCAATGTCCTTAACTAATTTCTCCCTCAAAATTTTTTCCAGGACCTTGCATACTACAGATGTCAAACTAACTGGCCTGTAGTTACCCGGATCACTTTTTTTCCTTTTCTTAAAAATAGGAACTATATTAGCAATTCTCCAATCATTCGGTACTATTCCTGAGTTTACAGATTCATTAAAAATTCTTGCTAATGGACTTGCAATTTCAGGTGCCAATTCCTTTAATATTCTTGGATGAAGATTATCTGGGCCCCCCGATTTAGTCCCATTAAGCTGTTTCAGTTTTGCTTCTACCTCTGATATGGTAATATCTACCTCTATATCCTCCTTCCCATTTGTCATGCTACCATTATCCCCAAGATCCTCTTTAGCCTTATTAAAGACAGAGGCAAAGTATTTGTTTAGATATTGGGCCATGCCTAGATTATCTTTAACCTCCACTCCATCCTCAGTGTTAAGCGGCCCCACTTCTTCCTTCTTAGTTTTCTTCTTATTTATATGGCTATAGAACCTTTTACTATTGGTTTTAATTCCCTTTGCAAGGTCCAACTCTACTCGACTTTTAGCCTGTCTCACTTTATCCCTACATGTTCTGACCTCAATTAGGTAGCTTTCCTTGCTGATCCCTCCCTTCTTCTTAATCACCTCTCTAAGATGCTTGCTCATCCAGCTTGGTCTACAACTCCTTCCTATGAATTTTTTCCCCTTTCTTGGGATACAGGCTTCCAATAGCTTCTGCAGTTTTGATTTAAAGTAATCCCAGGCCTCCTCTACCTTTAGATCCATAAGTTCTTCAGTCCAATCCACTTCCCTAACTAATTTCCTTAATTTTTGAAAGTCAGCCCTTTTGAAATCAAAAACCCTAGTTGCAGATTTATTTTTGTTAATCCTTCCATTTAGTTTGAACTGAATTAGCTCATGATCACTTGAGCCAAGATTGTCCCCTACAACCATTTCTTCTATGAGGTCCTCGCTACTCACCAAAATTAAATCTAAAATGGCATCCCCTCTAGTCGGTTCAGCAACTACTTGATAAAGGAATCCATCAGCTATCGCATCTAGGAAAATCTGAGTCCTATTACTACTACTAGCACTGGTCCTCCAGTCTATATCTGGGAAGTTAAAGTCTCCCATGATCACGCAGTTTCCATTAGTATTTACTTTATTAAAGACATTAAAAAGGGCTCTATCCATATCCAAATTAGATCCCGGAGGTCTATAGCACACCCCAAGCACTATCGTAGGAGAGGCTTTACTAGTTTTCTTCCCCAATGTAATTTTTGCCCAGACGGACTCCGTCTTATCCATTGCATCGCTTCTTATTTCTTTACATTCTACCTCATCATTGATATACAATGCTACTCCACCACCTTTACCTTTGTTTCTGTCTTTCCTAAAGAGCATACACCCTTCAATACCTGTAGTCCAGTCATGACTACTATTCCACCACGTTTCTGTTATCCCTATAATATCTGGTTTCACTTCCTGCACCAGTAGCTCTAGTTCCTCCATTTTGTTACCTAGGCTCCTCGCATTGGTGTATAAACATCTTAATTTTTGCTGTTTGGCCTCGCTCATTTTGTACCCTATTAGGCACAGTCATTCTACAGCTAGTATCCACACCGCCCTCGCTCCTTATATACATTCTCCTACCCACAGCTGTATCCTTTCTTACTTCGTCTTCTTCCCTCTCAATGCTAAAATCTGGCGTGGAGATTTCCTGGACATCTCCCATCCTTCTCCCCCTAATTCCTAGTTTAAAGCTCTCTTTATCAGTTGTGCCAGCCTCGATCCTAGAAGTCTATTTCCTTCCCTACTCAGATGAAGTCCATCCCTCTGAAGTCTATGTTACTCTGAAACCAGAAGTAACTTTGGTATTAAAGATGTAAACTACTTTACGCAACTATCAGATCTGCCTTCATATTAAAGAGAAAACATTTTGGTTTCCATGTCTGCAACCATCCCAATTTGTCACTGGATATAAATATTAACAGCAAGGTCACCCCCAGCTTTACTTTCTATCCAAGTTAAAAGTTATCCAAACAAAAAGGTTAAATAGTTAACATTTTTATCCCCTTGTGGCCAGTGAGGATAAAGTTTCCCTTTGTCTTTGCAACAGCTGCTACAAAATCCTTCTGTCAATCACTCAGTGAGCAATTCACAGCACCAGATAAGGAGTGAAGAGGAGAGAATTTAGCACTAACAGGTTTTAAAGAGTGAATTCTTCTAACAGATTTAAGCGAAGGCCCTCTCCAGCTACCCACTAGACAGTATATAAATAAAGTCTATAAAGTTGAATGACTGGTTAGATTAGTAATAGGCAACAAGAGCCTCTCCCTAATAAGTAAAAACAACTAGGAGTCCTTGTGGCACCTTAGAGATTAACAAATTTATTTGGGCATAAGCTTCTGTGGGCTAGAACCCACTTCATCAGATGCATGGAATGAAAAATTAAGTAGGCAGGTATAAATATACAGCACATGAAAAGATGGGAGAGGGGCAGATTTACATTTTCACTTCAAACCCTGGGCTGAAAGTGACCAAGTAAAATCTCAAAGAAATAACCAAAGTGCAAACACAAGAAAGTTCCTGGCACAGTACAAGACTTAATACAGCTGTCCTGTCCCTTTCTGGGGTGGAAGCTGAGTGTATGAGAAGACAGAAGATACTCTCCCTCTCAAACATTTTTATAAGGGAGGTTTAACAAGCTGTGAAAGGTGCTGGTTTGATGGGTAAGCATAGTCACCTTCAGGGTATGATGTAAGCCTGTTTAACCAGGCTTTCAACCGGCATCATGGCAAAGTGTGAGCCCCAGGGTACAGATATGAGACAGTAACTTTGGAGTCATTCATTGTATGGCTGACTCACTGTCGCACATAGATGCTATTTAAATACTGGACCCAATCTGCAGCCAGCTAGGACTCCAGGGGCATCATGAAGCTGTGCAATATGGCTGTCTGGAACTTCGTGGAGGCAGTGGGGCTAGAACAGTCTTCTTTCTCTAAAAGCACAGGCCTTTACCACATGACTGAAAAGGTACCACTCCATTAGCTGTTAGCAATCTAGAGCCTATAACAGAGTTGAGCTGATTCTATCCAGAAATTCACACACTTGCCATTCATTACAATACCCATGTATTAAATACATCTGACTGTTCAGACTTCCATGGTTTTTCCATTGGTCACCTAGACAGATCACTATTTTCACATGAAGGAAAGAGGCCATGAAACAGGGCAAACCCCAAACTTGACTGGCAAATGGTTTTGACTGCAGCAATCATTAGTAAATTTCACACAGGAGTGCTGCCTAACACAGAGCAAGTCCCAGAAAGCAACAAAGAGCTCTTCCTGGGCTCCAGAGCTGCTTCTGAGGATTAGACAATCAGCATGCCCATATATAGACATGCACTAAGCATCAGTCTTTTCCCAGGGCCAAGAGAATTATTAGTAAGATGACAGGGCTGGAAAATTCCTGCTGGCAAGACAGCACAAGGCAAAGTTAAGTGAGTCAACAGAATTCACAGGGATCTGTTCTTAGAACACACATTCTACTCTATTATGACATCACACAACCAGTCCTCACCAGTCCAAACTAATCAGTGCCTCCGGTAGCAAGTGTATGGTTTAACCTGCATGACACTGAACAGTTAAATCTTTTTTTATCCCCCACCCTTCCTTCCCATAATATATGACGGTGTTTGGGTTATTGCATTTTTCACTTTTGTTGTAATATAACCTGGTAGGAGACCATATTTCCCTGTGCTTTTGGCAACTTAAGAGAACGAATGCACAGCTTCATTCCTTGGCACCAGTTCTGCTAGAGTAACAGACTGTTTTTCAAACTAAAAAGGTCTGATAAGAATGTACATGCTGGTATCAGAGCCATGAAAGGGCAGTTAGAAATTTGATGAAGGAGATGGTGAGAGCAGGAAGAGAGGTTACATAGTTGTATTCCTTTCTGCAAATATTGCCATACTTTTGCAACCCACACATGCTTTCAGCACAGTGGAGAGAGGATTACTCAGAGAAAAAAAAATATTTTTTGAAAGAGACATGCAAAATGTTGCCTTTTGGTTGCTCCTGGTTACATACCAGCATGGCACTATGGGTCAAAACTTCTTGTTTGCTCAGTCATATTGTGAGAGCCAAGGACATCACAATTAACACCAACTCGAGACAGCCAGCAAAAAAAGCTTTTGTCTGGATCATCCAAATACATTCTATGTGTATCTATTCTAGAGCCACACAGAAAGCTTGTGTATTTGGCTTGGGTCAAATTCAACAGGTGCATCTGCACTGTAGCTAGAGGAGTTGAGTGATTAATTTGGCTGTATGAGAATTTGGCTATTTTCCTTGGGTTTTCCCTTCCTTGAGTGTTCTGTCTGTTGGTCCTACTGAATCTTTTCCTATCACCAATGACTCCCAACATACTCCGAGTTCCCAGTGTCCTAGTGGCGCTTTCCTATCTGCCACTTCTCTCCTGCTTCTCATACCCTTAAAGGAAAAATTGCATGCTCGTTTTGATCATATACAGCTGGGAAAAGATATTTTGCTTTGCCCAAGAATCCCAATTTAAAAAAAGAAGGAGCACAAACCCTAATTAAAACAGGACAAGAGTTCAGATCAAAGAGTCCAGTGCCAGAGCCAAAACTTCATCTCTCCAAAGGACAGAGCAGGCGCAAAACCCTGTTTGTGAAACTCCTGAACTTGGTGATAAGAATCTGGGTGGAGAATCTAAACTTTCCGAAGTCTGGAAAGGGTCTTTGGTTCAAGCTCCGAATCCTGATCTGAAAACAGATTTGATCCAGGATTTTGGTTTTGGGGTCATTCTCTCTACTCAATAAAGGGCAGCACCTCTGGATTCTGAAATAAATATGGAGCCAGAGGGGGAATTTGGGGATGGAGGCAATAAGGACTGCACTTGCTTATATATGTAGTAAGATGGAACAGTCTTGAGTCTGCTGGAGAATGCCAGCTCCTATAGATTAGGGATTTTGTTTTCTTTGTTTTTGATTATGAAAGAAGCATGAGACATGGAGCTTGATAGGCCACCACTGAAGACAATGGGAGCTTTAGCAGTGACTTAGAAGAGAACTTTACTTTTATACTTGGGAACTGCTTTTTAAAATCCTCTCCCACCTGAACTGGACAAAAGTACAGTGAATGAATGAATGAACTGAAATGCTAACAGGCATAAACTCTCTGCTAGTCACACTAATCTAAGTAGGAATTCAGCATGTGTGTCAACATTCTGGAGCTACCACACTCAAATGGCAGAACACAGAACCCTCCAAAGGGTGTTGTCATGTCAATGAGCAAAACAGCAGGCAGTGCATTCAGAAGAGCATACTCAGCAGACCAAATTCATGTTTAGTGTTAACTCCTCAGAAGTTAGTGGACATCCATCTCAGCTGAATTTTCCCCATTGGGTGAGAACAAAACATGCATGTTTTTTTAGTCAGTAATTTCATCCACTCCCACAAGCTGTTATCCTGCCTACAATCTGATCTGAATATTTTTGAGCTATTACCATCATTAAGGAAAATACCGAAACAGGAAACATCGGAATGCTGTTGATATTCATAATCAAGTACAGAGCACAAACAGCATTTCCTTTACAAGAACCGCTCATGTCCATCCAACTCTCTACGTTTACACTATTTTTAAACAGTCAGAGGCACATGCAAGGCTAGGGGAACTTCAGCCACACAACTCCCATTAAAATAAGTTGGTCGCATGGGTAACCAGAGAGAGACACTCATTTGTAAGGTTAGGAATAAACTTGCATGATACCTTCATGGCTTTTGGAAGCTTATTAATATCATGAAGATCATGAATCAGTGTTCCATCCAGCTCTCCACTTCATATAATGGAGATCCTCACCTATCTCGTGATGTATGCAGTTCCCCTTACCATAAAGAAAAGGAGTACTTGTGGCACCTTAGAGACTAACAAATTTGAGCATAAGCTTTCATGAGCTACAGCTCACTTCATCGGATGCAGCTCACAAAAGCTTATGCTCAAATAAATTTGTTAGTCTAAGGTGCCACAAGTACTCCTTTTCTTTTTGCGAATACAGACTAACATGGCTGCTACTGTGAAACCCCTTACCATAGTATCTGAGTACCTAGCTCTGTAAATTGGATTCAAACCCATGATCTGGATTCAAACCCACAATTGTAAAAATCACAAACTAGAACATGATTGTAACATCATTAACACTGGACCTAAACCACGGGACAGTTTCCTCTCCTAATCTTGGGTTCTCAGAATGTTTTGTAGACCTCAGGAACCACACTGGGCTCCAGATTATCATTTTAAAATTATTTAGGTCTAAAAATTAAGATTCCTAGATTTTATGCTCTCACAAGATGCATGGTGTTACTGCTCTTGGTACATGGAGAATATGAAGATGCAGCTTAGCACATTGGCCCTGGCCCTGCACCTTCTTCCAGCCTCATACAATGTATTGTATTGTAGCTTAAGTCCTCAAAGACAATCTCAGAAAAGATAGATCACATCAACTTCAAAGCAACTCATTTACACATAACAGAAATGGTATGAAATGAAGTACTCAGGGCTAAATCCTGAATTTTCACACGTAACATGGCCACCTGACTACGAGGAACTAGACAAATGAGCCTCATTTCATATAGGCCATCAAATACTTACATGGTTTGCTACCACTGATATGAGCTGGTTACTCAGAGGTGAAAGGCTCTATGCTCTATTAACCCAGGTTGAGATGATTTTTTTGGTCACCACTCGTCTCCTTCCTGTAGTCCTCCTTGCCAGCAGTTCTCAACCAGAGTCAGATGGGGCAACAGTCCAGTGCCCCATAGGGCGAAAGCCCCTCCCCCCATGGCTGAAGCCAGGAGCCTCGCCTCACCTTCCTCCCCCACCAGGCCCTGGAATTTTTATAGCTTGTTTAGAGGAGTGGGGGGGCCCTAAAAGAAAAACATGGAGAACCCCTGGTCTACACCACATTCCATCGGGTATCTGAGAATGTGGAAAAACAAGCATAAAACAGTTTCCTACCTCTCACAACTGTTGTTCTTCGAGATGTGTTGCTCACGTGCCTTCCATCTCAGGGGTGCGTACTCGCCACATGCACCAGAACCGGAAGCTTTTCCCCCAGTGGTATCCCATAGGGCTGGCTTTGGTGCCCTCTGGAATCATGCGAGTATGTGCTGGTATAAGGGACACCACTGGCTTGCACCTTTCAGTTCCTTCTTGCCAGAACTCCAACAGAGGGGAAGAAGGGTGGGTCATGGAATGGACATGAGCAACACATCTCAAAGAGCAACAGTTACGAGAGCTAGGGAACCATTTTTCTTCGAGTGCTTGCTCATGTCCATTCCATGTCAGGTGACTCACAAGCAGTGCCGCTGGAGGTGAGCAGGAGTTTATGGACGCGTCAATTGTAATACCGCTCTGCCGAAGCCAGCATCGTCTTGGGCCTGCTGAGTGATGGCATAGTGGGTCATGAAGATATGGGAAGAGAACAATGTCGCGGCCCTGCAGAAGTCCTGGATTGGGATGCGTGCCAGGAAAGCTGATGATGATGATGCTGTGCTCTTGTTGAATGAGCTGTCACTATCGGTGGAGACGCAGCTTTTGCCTGCTCGTAGCAGGTATGGATATAGCTGGTTATCCAGGATGAACTTTTTTGAGAGGACACCCGGTACTCCCTGTCAGCCATGGCAATGAAAAGCTTAGTAGACCTGTGGAAGGGTTTGGTTCGCTCAAGGTAGAAGGCCAGGGGATGTGTGATGTTGAGAGTATGCAGACGCCTCTCCTCGTTGGAATTGTGTGGCTTTGGAAAGAACACTGGTGGGAGGGATAGCTCAGTGATTTGAGCATTGGCCTGCTAAACCCAGGATTGTGAATTTAATCCTTGAGGGGGCCATTTAGGAATCTGGAGCAAAAATTGGGGATTGGTCCTGCTTTCAGCAGGGGGGCTGGACAAGATGATCTCCTGAGGTCCCTTCCAACCCTGATATTCTATGATTCTAAGATAACCTGATTGACAAGGAACTGCGATAACACCTTTGGCATGAAGGCTGGGTGGGGATGCAGCTGGACTTTGGCCGTGTAGAACACCGTATATGGGGGTTCTGAGGATAGAGCATTGATCTTGGAGACTCATCTCGTGAGTGTCACAGGGTCCCGCAGGCTTTCTCCCTCTTGAGCCTGCGCCCTGTGTTTAGGCTGATATAATAAAGAATCTTCCATGCCTTCTTTTCCTGCATCACCCAAATGTCTTTATTTACAGTGTTCGTGCAGTTCCTAGATCCTCCAACAGCGAGTGCTCCCCAGGGTCTCCTGGCTTTTGAGGCTTCCTTCTTTGGTAAGGAGACAGCAATACCACCCTCCTGTCTCCTCCCAGGCCAGCCTCCTCACTGAGGTTTGCCCAGGGCTTCTATAACCCTCTCAAGCCTCAGCCCAGCTGTCACTACTTAGCTCAGCATGTTCCTCTGAGCCAGTCCTCATTAGGGCTTGCAGCTGCCAGAGAGCAGGCTGCAGCCAGCATTTTGGCAGGGCCTTAAAAGGGTTTACCCCTGCCTGCCACAGATGGCTACAAGGAAGGCAACCTTCCACAATTGATGTAGGAGAGAGCAGGAAGCCAAGGGCTCAAAGGGAGGACCGGGAGAAAGCGGTAGACATGGTATATCTTGACTTTAGTAAGGCTCTCGATACTGTCTTGCATGACATTCTCAAACAAACTAGGAAAATATAATCTAGATGGACCTACTATAAGGTGGGTGCATAACTGGTTGGATAACCATTTCTAGAGAGTAGGTATCAGTGGTTCACAGTCAAGCTGGAAGGGCATATCAAGTGGGTCCCACAGTGATCAGTTCTGGCTACGGTTTTGTTCAATATCTTCATCAATGATTTAGATAATGGCATAGAGCGGGGCGGGCAAACTTTTTGGCCGGAAGGCCACATCGGGTAGCTCCCCAAACAGCCAGGTGTGGCCTGGCCCCCCCCCATCCAACCCCCTGCCTCACTTCTCACCCCAACGCCTGCCCGCCCGCCCCCCCCCCCCCCGGGACCCCTGCCCCATCCAAACCTCCCCTGTTCCCTGTCCGCTGATGGCTACCCCAGGACCCCTGCCCCATCCACCCCTCCCTGTCTCCTGACAGCTCCTGGACCCTCCGCCCTGCCACCCCATCCAACCCCCCTTCCTTCCTGACTCGCCCCCCGGGACCCCCGGCCCCATTCAACCCCCGTACCCCGCCCTCTGATCACCTTGACCCCCTGACCACACCCACACCCCCTGACCACCAAGTCCTCTATCCAACTCCCCCTGCTCCCTGCCCCCTTACCGTGCTGCCTGGAGCATCAGTGGCTGGCGGTGCTACAGCCGCACTGACCAGAGCACCAGGACATGCAGCCGTGTCACCCGGCTGGAGCCAGCCATGCCACCACGCAGCACAGAGCACCGGGTCAGGCTGTGGCTCTGCAGCTGCGCTGCACAGCACAGCAAGAGCTCGCAGCCCCACCACCCAGAGCATTGCACTGGCGGTGCAGTAGGCTGAGGCTGCAGGGGAGGGGGAACAGCATGGGAGGGGCCAGGGGCTAGCCTCCCGGGCCAGGAGCTCAGGGGCCAAGCAGAACAGTCCTGCAGGCTGGATGTGGCCCGCGGGCCGTAGTTTGCCCACCTCTGGCATAGAGAGTACACATATAAAGTTTATGGATGAGACCAAGCTGGGAGGGGTTGCAAGAGCTTTGGAGGACAGGATTAAAATGAAGTAAATAGGATGAAATTCAATAAGGACAAATACAAAGTACAAATACAAAGGAACAATCAATTGTACACTTGTAAAATGGGAAATGACTGCCTAGGAAGGAGTACTGCAGAAAGGGATCTGGGAGTCATAGTGGATCACAAGCTAAATATGTCAATATGTATTAGCAGGAGTGTTGTAAGCAAGACACTAAGAAGTAATTCTTCAGCTGAGACTTTATCAGCACAGAGAGGAGCAGAAGTACTGTGTCCAGTTTGGGGCATCACATTTCAGGAAAGATGTGGACAAACTGGAGAAAGTCCAGAGGAGAGGAGAGCAACAAAAATGATTAAAGGTCTAGAAAACGTGACCTATGAGGGAAGATTGAAAAAACTGGGTTTGTTTAGTCTGGAGAAGAGAAGACTGAGGGGGGACCTGATAACAGTTTTCAAGTATGTAAAAGGCTATTACAAGAAGGAGGCTGAAAAATTGTTCTCATTAACCTCTGAGGATAGGAGAAAAAGCACTGGGCTTAAATTGCAGCAAGAGAGGTTTAAGTTGGACATTAGGAAAAAGCTTGCTGTCAGGGTAGCTAAGCACCGGAACAAATTGCCTATGGCAACTGTGGAATCTCCATCATTGGAGATTTTTAAAAACAGGTTAGACAAACACCTGTCAGGGATGATCTAGTTATTACTTAGTCCTGCCTTGAGTGCAGGGGACTGGACTAGATGACCTACTGAGGTCCTTTCCAGTCCTACACGTCTATGATTCTATCAGCTTGGACAGTATGATGTTGAATATCAAAGAAAGGTTTCTGCAATTCCCCTGGCCTTCAGGACACACAATCTCAGCACTGTCAGTAATCAGTGGTGGATTACTGCACAGGGCAATGAGGTCTGTGCCCAGGGGCCCTGGCCAATTTGGGGGCCCCTGCAGGAGCGCTAGGACTCTCGCTCTGTCCTGTGCTTCTCCCTCCTCCCCCCACCGCCATGGGCCTGCTGCCCTGCTCCTTCTCTTCCCTCTGTGGCCCTGCTCGCTAGCCAGGCCAGAAGCCAGTGTCAAGCTGTGTATGGTTAGGTAAGCATACTCCCCCCCCCCGCCCCTTCCCCGTTGCGTGGAGCTGGCCCAAACCCCTCATCCTTCCCTCCCCCCAGAGGTGGGGTCTTGGGGGGAAGGGGAGGGGCAGAGGTTAGGGCCCCGTGTGTTGGGGGGGGGGGGGAAGAGGAGAAATGTTATTTGGGCCCAAGGCCCCTCTGTCAGTAATACCCTTATATAGCCTATGAGGCATCATAGTAATAGTCCTGCTGATCCACAACTTAAATTTATACTAACTATTAACGCTTCATTAGGGCTTATGGAGCTGAACCTAACCCTGAAGATCCTACTTGTTTCCAGAAGAGCATTCTGATAATGGGCTTTTGGTTCTCTATTTTTGAACAGCTCCCTCCCCATGAAGGAACATAGCCGAGGAATTATTCCAGCTTTCTGCTCCATGCACCCTATGAATAGCTTTGAAGGCATGGGCAGTCACTGGCTTTCATTCTCCTATTTGTCTCACGGCTTGGTGGAATACTTCTGCACACCTGACTGCAGTTACCTTCTTTGCTTGCAGAGAAGTCATCTGGGATTAACAACAGTCTCCTTACCAAATGTATTATCTATTCCCATTTCCATTTAGTAGTCCCTGTGGATAGTTTTTAAGGGCTTGTTTTCTGCTAGTTTGACACTTCAGAAAAAGAAGTGAGTGAAGTATCTTTTGCCCCACAAACACCATTCATTAAGTCATTATGGCAGTTTCTTCCAGAAGCAAAAGCCCAGAGAAGCCCTTACAGGAAGAGTTCATCTTAACACACTGTTTTCCATCTTCCTTTCTTTTCATTCTGTACAAAGGAACAAACACTCTCTGAACAGGCCGGGATCATGAATGACAGGGACTAGACACCACAGATGGAGCTAGGAGCTCCTAAGCTCCATCCCTGCCATCAATTTATGGACAGAGTTTGGACAAGTCAATGGTGAGCAAGGGTTTCCTCTCCCACAGAAAGCCTTCCAGTGGCCAAGCACATTGTATCCACCATACCGAGTGTTCTTGATGCCCTGTCCAGCACAGTCATAGGACTACTGGGCCAGTCATCTCAGCCAGCAGAGCTATTGCACACAGTGAACAGGATCCTCAAACCATTCTGCTTAGATCAGGGACCAGACCCAAGCATCGGATGATGTGAAGAGTTGTCAGCATAATTCATTGTTTGGATCAACTGGATACGTATGGCGCTAACTAGAAAAGAAAATTCCACCCTGGACCTGTTTGTATTACTCTTGGTAGCTTCAGTTTCCAAAAATGCCTTCTTCCACCTCCAGCTCGCTAGAAAACTTCATCCTATCCTCCCAGAAGAAAACCTGGCCACAGTGATCTATGCATTCATTACCTCGAGGCTGGATTACTGTAGCTGAAGCATGACTGTGAAGATGATGCACAGACTATCTGCTCATCTTCTCTATGAATTAGGGCGCCATGAGCACATCATGCCTGGACTCAAGTCCCTCAACTGGCCCCCAGGAAGCTTCTGATGCCAGTTTAAGGCCTTGGTCTTGATTTTCAAAGCAATTCATAGATCAAGCCCCAGCTACATCAAAGACCAAATTTCTATCTATGAACAAGTGCAATAGCCATGCTCCTCTGGGGCAATGCAGACCACAAATCCAAGGGTGAAGCATGTAAGAGCTGGGGACAAAGCCTTCTTTGTTTAACGGATCCAGCTATGGAACAATCTACAAGAGGAGATCAGTCAAATCCAGAATGTGACTGTCTTTAGGAAACATTGAACAACCTTCCTCGAGAGCCTTTCCACCATACAAGCACCCCTTCTATTTCTGAGTTCCTACAAACACCACCCTTAAAAAACCCCACAAGCCCCACCCCGAAGCAGAGCTTTGACCCTGGAAAGCGATAGGTGCCAGAGATTTTATGAAGTCCTTTTGCTTTGCTATTTTACTTTGCTATTGTTACTGATTTTATGTGGAAGGTGCTCAGATGCTACAGTGATGGGTGGGGTAATATAAAGCCCTAAGATGGACAGACAGAGATCTCCCTCCCCCTCACATTTCTTACCAATCCCAGAGCTCATTTTGGCATATGGCACTAATTTCCTGAGCATATCAGCACAATAGAAGATGGTGTCTCATTGAGCATTTGGTGATGCTATGTATGGAGAGCGCACTGCAAAACTAAGTTGGATTATATTCATTCAGAGCCACTGCCCAGCTCTGCATGCCTGCTCAGCTGGTTAGAATTATTCTGCTGGGCTGCTTCCCTGCCCTGCTCTAATGAAATGCACAAAGGGCAGCCATAAAGTAAATGACTTGCTGATTAACATTAGCACACACATTTAACAGACTAAATGATCTGTAAGGGTGCTCTTGCCCACAGGCTCTACCAGCTATGCCCTCCTCAACTCCCGGCTAACCAGACCCACTCAGGCGGAAACAGGATACTTCAAAGGGGCACACGCGCTTCCCTACAGGAAGCAAGAGGGCTGCCAAGTTATATTCTGCACCATCCTGATCATGAGAAATGGTAGGCCTAACCCAGGCTAGTAACACCACTTTCACTGAACCCGGTCCCCAGCTCCCAGCTTTCAGTTGTCAGCTCCTTTGGGCAGGGAGCACGACCTCTTACTGGACTGGGACGCGCCTGATGAACTATTGGAACTATCCAAACAATGTTAGAATTCTCAATACTGCAGATCAGCCCTGGGCTGTGGAGTCCCCTCACCCAAATAAGTCCCCCAGCACCACCTCAGAGAGAGCAACTCCAAGGACACGGGCAAAGCAGGCAGTTTGCAGATACCCTTTGGGGAAAGAACGGAGGATTGAAAGCTTATTGTGGAGGAAAGAAGGGCAACAAAGAAGGCTCCTAAGGACCAAATTTCCAAAGTGACAAACAAAGTAAATGGGAGCTGCGAGTCCTCAGTACCTCTGAAATGTCAGACCCCAGATTTTTAAAAAGCAACGGGCTTAGGAGAAGGAGATCACACTTTCCCCTTTGCTGTGTCTCTGTGTGCCTATGGTGCAAATGCCAGGCCACGAGTGGCAGGGGAAACTAGAAGTCTCTCTCCCGAGAGCTCAGAATGGAAGATAAGGTGAGACATCTGTGCCCTACAATAATGACTCACAATTGGCTCAGTGGCAGAACTAAAGAAAACCTACAAGAGCCATAAAGGGTTTAAAGACAAATCCATGCAATGGTATCTGACAGATAACTAGGCTCCAGGGGGAACTTCAGCTGCTACCCACAATGCTGAAGACTTTATCAAAACCATCTGAGGAGCTTACGCAGGGAGATTTAAAGCCAGTTTGAACACCCTCCATAGGCTACTCCTCGCTTTCCTTTAGTCTCAACTAGTGCAGTGTTCTAGGACTTTACTGCTCCCTCTCTGCTACAAGGGTACTAAACTGATATTTTATCTAACATATATGTAGTATAGTTGTAGCCATGTCAGTCCCAGGATATTAGAGAGAGAAGGTGGGAGAGGTAATCTCTTATTGGACCAACTGCTATTGGTGAGAGAAGAGCTCTGTGTGGCTCAAAAGCTTGAGAAGTTGGTCCAATAAATCATTTTATCTAACAGACACAGAAAGGCTCTGGTTTGCACAGCTGTTCCCCGATTACTGAGGGTGTTTCATTCCTAGAACTCAACAGGTGAGTTCACATTCAAATGATGCACTGGCAATTTGCAATGCTATCCTTGCAGTCACCCACATGGCCTGCTGTCAAGCTGCATGCATTCCACTTAAAGTGCAGCTCATCAGGGGCCGCCAAAAGTACCAAAAGGCAGAAGCACCGAGCTACCGAAAGAAAACACTGCAGTTTGGGCACCATGTCAGTCTGCATTGTTTGAGTGAGTAACTCCATTAAACTTTAAAGGTAAATCTAATTCTTGCTAGTATCCTTGTACGTGGCCAGAACTGGCTGGCTAACAGCTCATAGAGCAGGAAGCCCCATAGTGCTAAATGAATTGATCATGAAGATGCATGCTCGTGGTTACTCCGCCACCTTGGCTATTAGTTACTATGACAACAGGGGTATCAGAGCTTAAAAATAAAACTCAGTCTGCTAGAGTGCTATTACTTTGGTCTTACATGTCCACTAGAATGAAAAGATCCCAGCTACTTATCTTCCTTCCGTTTCCTCCTGTCAGGAGTCACAGAACAGGCCTAGCAATGTGTCCAACTATCAGCCAGTTGGCCACCTGGACTGCTGTTTTCATTGTGCCAAAGAGCAGCGAACACATGCAAACAGCATTAAGTTTAAAGGCTGAACTGCAATTCATTGTTGCAATCCAAACCATGCCACTTAACCCAGAAAAGAGGCCAGGACAGATAAGCCAATCAGATACTGTTGCCATCTAAGTACAACACAACAACGGTTGCCCCCAGGATGAGCACATCCTCTTAGTGACTTACCTGCCGACTGTCAGAGTTATCTCATCTATGCAGCTCTTGATTTTGTTCTGTGCTTCTAAGTGTGTCATGTTATCCGTGTTCTCCCCATCAATTGCCACGATGACATCTCCTATATATAAATTGGCTATTGCAGCTTTGCTGCCAGGAGTCACCTAGGAGAGAAGAAGAAAGTAACAATGCAAGAAAAACTGGATTCTTCCATACAATTTCTAGTCCCTTCAAAGTGACATCCCAGACAGATTTCAGAAACAGACAAAGTGTTGTCTGGTTGATATCAAGGAGTTGGGGGTGGGGCAAGAGAAATCAATATTAAAGGTATGTTTTAAATAACAGGGCTACGGAGTTTAGATCCAGATACCAATTTCACAAAAATCCAGAAGTATTAGAATCCAGGGTTTTCCATTTTATATATATATTAGGGATGTCATGTTTTCCCCATATACAAACTTCAAACATTTATTTCTTCATCTAGATGAAGAAGGAAAACCACCAAGAATGAACAAAGTCTCCGAGAGAGTGTGCGAGAGCAAGCGCAACAGAGAAAGAACACAAGCGTGCTAAGCAACTCACTAACATTCTGCAACTGAACGCAACTGCTCTCTACCATAGAAGGCCTCACAATGGGCAATCAGGAAGGCAAGCTCTTTAGAAACGGAAAGAGGCAATCCACCAAAAACAGTGAGAGAGAAGCATCACAGAGAAATAGACACTACGGAAGGCAGCTACACAAGTTCAGATCTGGATCATGTGCTTACAAATCTGAGCACGGGGGTGAGATTTGGGCCTGAGATTTTGGATTAGGCCTCATCTCTAATTTTAATGAGAGAATTAAAATCAAAAATAGTTGCAGGGTAATATTTCCCACTTCGAAGTAAGCGACTTGGAAGATAAAAATGGAGGAATTCAAGCAGGATGGGATGTTCTGCATACATAGCCAAAGCGTTGGAAATTTAATCCCACATCTAACAAGTGCTGCTGTGAGCACTATGACATTTAGGGATGGCAGGGTAGCCATGCAGAGAATTGACATATCCAGACACATTGGAGCTTCTATTGGGTTTTGCCTAGCTTATGCAGAACTGTGCCCCACTGTGAGCACTGACATACACTCAGGCTCCTCTTCCACATTTCCATTTCTTTAACACTAGCAAAATAATTCATTGATGCACTGCATGACCCACTTCTCCGGACTCCAGAGGAGATGGGAGCAAGATGTCCTCTAATCTGAGCAATGAGCACACTTCTTTATCTCCTGTGGCCATGGATGGTTCCATCTCTGCACCTGCAAGGTTCTGTACCAGCCTGTGCTGTGATCCTGTCCAGGGGCACTGAAACAGAGGGGGGCCACCTTTTGCCATGGGCCCGACTCCCTGCTCTTCTGCTTCTGCCCCCAAGGCCCTGCCCCCCAGTCAGACCGGAAGCTGGAGCCTAGCCCGAGTAAGAGCAGCATGGAGAGCCCCAGCAGCTCTTAGAGCCGCAGACCCTCCACCTGCCCAGGGTGGGTGGGCCAGAGAGCATCCCCTGACCCACCCCCCCGAGTCCCCCGCCCAGGGCAGAAGGAGGCTCTGTGGCTCCTCGCAGCTGCCCGTGCCATTCTTACCATGTCCCCCAAGGCCCCATCCCCAGGCCAGACCAGAACCCAAAGCCAGGTCAGGGTAAGAGATGGAGCTGTGCCCCAACCCCGAGCAGGTGGAGGGCCCCCGCTCCCCAGCCTGGCTCTGGCTTCTGGCTTGGCTGGGGTCTTGGGGGGGGAGGGAACGCGGAGGGGCAGGGCCTCCCCCCTCCCTTTTAGGAAGAATCCATCACCACCGATTCTGTCACATCTCATAAGACAGCCAAACATGCAGAGGCATGGGAGACACCTGCACTATGGGCTGTTTCAAAGGCCAGTGAGGTGAACGGAAAGACTCCCACTCAGGTCAATGGGCTGTGGCTGAGGTCACAGTGCTGACCTAACCAGCACATCGATGAGGGCACAGCATCGTTCAAAGGCCTCATCTTTTAGATCAGATTAGGGCTGTTGATTAATTACAGTTAACTCACATGATTAACAAAAATATTAACTGCGATTAAAAAAATTATTTATGATTAATCACAGTTTAATCACATTGTTAAATAGAATATCAATTGAAATTTATTAAATATTTTGAACATTTTTCTACATTTTCAGATATATTGTATTCTGGCTTGTAATTGAAATCAAAGTGTATATTATTTTTATTACAAATATTTGCACTGTAAAAATGATATACTTTTTTTGGTTTTCTTCAATTCACCCCATACAAATACTGTAGTGTTAATCTCTCCCACTGACAGTGCTGCGCACACCAGCGCTTTGATCGGTGTAACTGATGTCACTCGGAGAGCAGGGGGGTTACTCATACCACTGAGAGACATAAGGTGTAGTGAACCATAGCCCTCATCACAGGTGCCGACTTTTCAAACTGCCAGGGGGTGGTCAACCCCCACTCCGCCCCTTCCCCGCCCCCACTCCACCCCTTCCCCCAAGGCCCCACCCTGCCACGCCTCTTCCTGCCCAGTTCCGCCCTTAGCCCTGAGGGGCTGCCAGTGGGTGCTCAGCACCACCATTTTTTCTCCCATAGGGGCTCCAGCCCCAGAGACCCACAGAGTCTGCGCCTATGGCCCTAATCACCTAATTCCCCTCGACTCTAATGGGAGTCAGGCTCCAAATACCTTTGAGGATCTAGGCCTTGGGCCCTGTACTGCTGTCAGATCAGAGCAGATGAATCCCTGCGCCCACACAAAGCTTGACGGACTTTGTGGAGAGGAAAGCACAGATCCAACTGCAAGGTCGGAGCCTAACTTAGGGCTTGTCTTCACGTACAGAGCTGCAGCAGCATAACTGCGCCAGTGCAGCGGCACCACTTTAGCGCTTTAAGGAAAATGCTCCTACACTGACTGGACAGCTGCTCCCATCAGCGTAGTTAATCCACCTCCCCAAAAAGCGGTAGCTATGGTGATGGGAGAAGTTCCCCTGCTGACACACTGCTGTCTACACGGCAGGTTAGGCTGGTATAAGTGCATCACTCAGGGGGTGTGGATTTTTCATACCCCTGAGCGATGTAGTTATACCAATATAGGTCTGTAGCGTAGACCTGCCCTAAGCATCGTTCACTCACAACTTTGAAACCACCAAGCAAGGTCCTTTAATGGCTCCGGGGGAAGGAGGACAGTGATCAAACCAGGGCTCAAATCAGTTATTTAAGAAACTAGCCCAAGGAAATGAGGAAACTGGACTGATTTGAAACATAAGCACAGGTTAAACCATGTCCTGAAGCCAGGACACACCGAGTTTACGAACCTTCTGCACGGGAACAATTATTCATTCTTTGGACTCATTCTACTTTTCAGCTATGAAGTACTGGAGCAAATCCAGCTGAGCTGCCGGTTATAAATATACACTGTTGATCAGATTGAGAGAGAGCTCCTAGTATGGGCTTGCAAGGCAGAGAACTTCCCTGGGCGAGAGAGAAACTTACACCAATGTGCATCAACCTCAGACTGACCCTGTCTATTGTGATGCAGCTATTGTTTCCCTTGAGCTGCCCTGTGTATCCCGTCACAGCTGCAGAAGGACACTTTTCCTGCAGATGGAGGGGTGCCAAATAATGAGATATTATTCTCTTCACACCTCTCTTCTATGACTGCATCATGCCCATAGCTTAACCTGGACACTTGACACCAATTCAAAAGAACTTCAGATGTGTTAAAAGAAAGTGCTCATGTAACTGGCTGCCACTTTAAATCACTTAAATAGGCAATACATTCCCATAATAGCCTAATGCAGAACTAATGAAAGGGTCTGCCATGTGCCAGACACAGAAAACACCTACCTACTAAAATTTAAATCCTATCCCAAATCAAAGCTCTCAAACACCCCTAGCTTTGGGAAATTCAGATCTGGATCTAAACTTTGCAGCTTGGATGCATCACTAAGGAAACTGTGTTCTGAGCCTTGGGAGACAGGGACCTGGTATCCCTGACTCAGCCATCGACTTGCTCCGTGACCTTGGGCCACTTTGTGCCTTTGTTTCCCCAGCTATAGAATGGGGATACAGCCTGTTACTCCACTTGGAAAGGGCACTGAGGTCTACAGATATTTTCATTTTTTCTTATTCTCTGTAAATCAGATAATATTCAAAGTGGTTAATGAAAAATAATGTACTAGCACTACCAGTGTGATACTGCCTTATACTGAAGTAGGCAGTTTGCTCTTCCTCCCAGTACAAACTAATTTCTAATAACCACCCAACACTGCCTGCAGCTAAAAGCTTTAACCTATAGAGTCTACAGGCAGCCAAAGGCATTGACACATGAACCTGATGAACAAAGCCTGATGAATCACAACTCCATGGGGCTGAGCTAGTGGAGGCTGCAGAAAAAAGTATGCTGTGGTTGCTCTGCACTTGAGATATTGTGTTACCCTCAACTGCCTGCTTAGGGATGGTATGAGCTCACAGCCATTTTGGGGGCAAAGGGGCTGATGCAGATCCCAGCCTAAGCCTAACACACCTCACCTAAGCAGAGATTATCAGGGTGCCTAGTAAAGAGAGAAAAGCAAATTAGAAATAGAAGTCTTTAAAAACCCACTTCTGTCATTCTCTAAATAATGGTTTGCCCTGAAATGTAACCTTCACTAAATCCTTCACCTGACTACTTCCAGCCTGCATCACTGTGCCTCATACTGAACGTGTCAGCACAAGGGGGGAGGCTAGCAAAGGGGAACGCCAGCCCCTCCTTCCTGAATGATTAATGAATAGTAATAAAGTCTCCTCTTTTGCTTCACTCAGCTGGCATGATCCGTGTCTGGCTCATCTCCCTGCTAATGCTGCCTTTGAAATTCTCCCTGTTACATATTAGGTCTGTAAAGTGAAAATCCTTCCAAACTTGAAAGGAATTGCATAGAGTTGCAGATAGGAAGATGTACGGTTGCCTCATTTTTATTTCTGTCCCAGGCTTGTCCTCCAAGGAAGATGGGGAGAGATGTGTGCATGTGTGGGAAGGGGCATGGATGAGGGGAAGCAAACTGAAAATCACTCCCTCTAAATTGTGGCAATCAGTGTCCAACCTGCAAGTCCCAAGGAAAGGGACATCCAAAACTCATTTGAGGCTAGCTTACAGCTACCACCACTAGCCAATCAGAATTCAGACAGCAAGCTTCTGGGAGCCAGAAAGCCAAGGGACTAAGGGGTTCTCCTAACTTTTGAGGGGTTGCCAAATTATGGAACAGTCCCCGTCTCCCTACCCCCAAGCAGAATGTGAGAATATAGGGCCCTGCTCTAACGGTTTTGTCATCTATTGTGCTCCACTAGCTGTGCCTCATCTTAGACCAGACACTGCTCGGGCCACTTCTGAGTAACCTGCCCTGTAAAGATACCCAGCTTCTGTGCCTTGACCACAGGGGACAGGCTGAGCATGAGACATTGACCCTGGAGGGGAAGAAGAGAGCAAGCAGTCACCTTGAAAAGTTCAGGTGACAGTATTCTGGCTAGTCATGCCCTTTGAATCCCCTTCTGGCTGTGGGGGGAAGAGGACCAGGGAAAAGGGGATTTGGAGAGAGGTTAAGAGGATGGAAGACTCCTAAACCTCACTGCTGGAGACACCCCCCCCCCAGAGTTGCCAACTTTCTAATTGCACAAAACCAAACACCTCTGCCCTGAGGCCCCTCCCCCAGGCCACGCCCATGCCCAACCCCTTCTCCAAGGCCCCATCTTGCTTACTCCATTCCCCACTCCCTCTCTTGCTCGTTATCCCGCACCCTCACTCATTTTCATTGGCCTCTGGCTGGGGTGTGGGGATGAGGGGTTTGGGGTGCAAGAGGGGGCTCCGGCCTGGGTCAGGGGGTTAGGGTGTGGGGGGAGGGGAGGGCTCTAGCTGGGGTGTGGGCTCTGGGGTGGGCCAGGGATGAGGGGTTTGGGGTGTGGAAGGTGGCTCAGGGCTGTGGTTGGCATGTTGGAGAGGGTGCGGGGTCCCCGCAGCTAAAAGGCTAAAATAGTATACCTTGCACAGGAAAACAATATAGTAAAAATCCTGAGTTCATTTCGATGCTTTGCTATAGACACAGTAATCCCATACCTATAGGATAGTCAAGAAAGATATACACAGAGGAGAATAATTGAATTACATCCCCCTTCCTCCTCTATCTTTCCTTTCTTTCTCTTCTCCCGAGACTCTTCCCCAATCTTCAGCAATCTACATAAACCCCACCTAAAGAGGGTCTTGACCAGAGCCTGGAGATTTTCAAACTGAGATCTTCCTGTTCTCTGCTCAGTGGAGGAGATCTCAGATTAAAGTCACCTAATACTTTTAACAGCAATTTTTTGGTAAATTGGTATTGTCTTAGCTTCCCCTCTGTCAGCAGTGCATAAAACTTGGACACCTATGGAAACTCTACAAGTATTTATAACCAGACAAATATAATTCTGTCTTGGGCCCCTGAAACTAGATCAGTGGAACCATTTAAAATGTGGTCCAGTTCATGTGGCTTACCTGGCCAACATGTGGACAGGGCCAAACAAACCATAACCCATAAGGCACAGGCTTGCTCCTACACCTTCGCTTGGCAAAATGACCGTTGAAATCAATGAGATTTTTGCTTAAGTAACAACTGTCACACTGGGCCCTTTGATTTAATGGTTCGGGTGTCAGCGTGGACAGGAGGGAATCGTCTGTTAGCTTCTCAGACTGAGTCAAACAACAGGCCAGGCAACCCTGACCCACTATCAAGAGAGACTTTAGGCCCAAGCCTGCTGAAGACCACTGGGAGTTTGCCATTGGTTTGAATGACATCAGAATAACTCCCCTGGTTCATATCTCCTCCTTCAGAGTGAGAATCAGGACTGAGGCCAGGGTGACTTAATTGCTTTCATTATCAAGCTGGATATGGGAAGAGTTAGGGCTTGACTACCACACGGGAGTATCCAGCCTGGGGTCGAGTAATTGAATTTGCATTGCACAAATAAGTTGCTTTTGATGGTCAGAAGTTGAGCAATCCGCTGCCTGTCTCCCCAATTCCCAGCCCTCTCTTTGAGCAGCAGCACAAAACCCTCCTCTATTAAAAATTTGATCCCACCATTAGTCCACTGTAGCCACATCTCACAAATGAAAGTAAGTGCTGTCAACCTGTGCCAGCACATCTGACCTTTGCTGCCTGAAACCACCATCAGCAATTTTCATAGAGTAGCTCTTGCCAATACTATACGACTCTCCTTATCTGTTGTCCCCAGCTACTTCCTCAATATAGAAACTTAAAAATATCCATTGTTGCATCCGGCTCGTGTGAAGGACAAGTTACCCAACTAGACTGTGCTGGTGACATTTAATGAGGCTGCTACCTATAGGATTGTGCTTTATGGCATAAAGGGGAAGCTCATTTCTCAGAATTACTGAGAGCACAGTGGTACAATGGGGCTCCATCTAAAGCAAGAGACGTGGGAGGACCACCTATTCGATCCACTTATAGATTCATAGATACTAAAGTCAGAAGGGACCATTCTGATCATCTAGTCCGAGCTCCTGCACAACGCAGGCCACAGAATCTCACCCACCCACTCCTGCAAAAAACCTCTCACCTATGTCTGAGCTATTGAAGTCCTCAAATCGTGGTTTAAAGACTTCAAGGAGTAGGGAATCCTCCAGCAAGTGACCCATGTCCCATGCTACAGAGGAAGGTGAAAAACCTCCAGGGCCTCTTCCAATCTGCCCTGGAGGAAAATTCCTTCCCAACCCCAAATATGGCGATCAGCTAAACCCTGAGCATATGGGCAAGATTCACCAGCCAGATACTACAGAAAATTCTTTCCTGGGTAACTCAGATCCCACCCCATCTAACATCCCATTACAGGCCATTAGGCCTATTTACCATGAATATTTAAAGATCAATTAATTATCAAAATCATGTTATCCCATCATACCATCTCCTCCATAAATTTATCGAGTTTAATCTTAAAGCCAGATAGATCTTTTGCCCCCACTGCTTCCCTTGGAAAGCTATTCCAAAACTTCACTCCAATGGTTAGAAACCTTCGTCTAATTTCAAGTCTAAACTTCCAATTACCAGTTTATATCCATTTGTTCTTGTGTCCACATTGATACTGAGCTTAAATAATTCCTATCCCTCTCTGGTATTTATCTCTCGGATATATTTATAGAGAGCAATAATATCTCCCCTCAACCTTCTTTTAGTTAGGCTAAACAAGCCAAGCTCCTCGAGTCTCCTTTCATAAGACAAGTTTTCCATTCCTCAGATCATTCTAGTAGCCCTTCTCTGTACCTGTTCCAGTTTGAATTCATCCTTCTTAAACATGGGAGACCAGAACTGCACACAGTATTCCAGGTGAGGTCTCACCAGTGCCTTATATAACGGTACTAAAACCTCCTTATCTCTATTGGAAATACTCTCCCGATGCATCCCAAGAACGCATTAGCTTTTTTCACAGCCATATCGCATTGGCGGCTCATAGTTATCCTATGATCAACCGATACTCCAAGGTCCTTCTCCTCCTCTGTTACTTCTAATTGAAGTGTCCCCAACTTATAACTAAAATTCTTCTTATTAATCCCTAAATGCATCACCTTACACTTCTCACTATTAAATTTCATCGTATTACTATTACTCTAGTTTACAAGGTCATCCAGATCCTCCTGTATGATATACTAGTCCTTCTCTAAATTGGCAATACCTCCCAGCTTTGTATCATCCGCAAACTTTATTAGCACATTCCCACTTTTTGTGCAAAGGTCAGTAATAAAAAGATTAAATAAGATTGGTCCCAAAACTGATCCTTGAGGAACTCCACTGGTAACCTCCCTCAAGCCTGACAGTTCACCTTTCAGTAGGACCTGTTGCAGTCTCCCCTTTAACCAATTCCTTATCCACCTTTCAATTTTCATATTGATCCCCAACTAATAATTCCCCAGGTGGCACGGTATCAAATGCCTTACTGAAATCTAGGTAAATTAGATCCACTGCGTTTCCTTTGTCTAAAAAAATCTGTTACTTTCTCAAAGAATGAGATCAGGTTGATTTGGCACAATCTACCTTTTGTAAAACCATGTTTTATTTTGTCCCATTGACTTCAATGTCCTTAACTACTTTCTCCTTCAATATTTTTTCCAAGACCTTGCATACTACAGATGTCAAACTAACAGGCCTGTAGTTACCCGGATCACTTTTTTCCCCTTTCTTAAAAATAGGAACTATGTTAGCAATTCTCTAATCACACGGTACAACCCGAGTTTACAGATTCATTAAAAATTCTTGCTAATGGACTTGCAATTTCGGATGCCAATTCCTTTAATGTTCTTGGATGAAGATTAGCTGGGCCCCCCGATTTAGTCCTATTAAGCTGTTTGAGTTTCGCTTCTACCTCAGATATGGTAATATCTGCCTCCATATCCTCATTCCCAATTGTCATGCTACCATTATCCCTAAGATCCTCTTTAGCCTTATTAAAGACTGAGGCAAAGTCTCAGATATCATCCTTGACCTCCACTTCATCCTCAGCGTTTAGTGGTCCCACTTCTTCTTTGTTTTCTTCTTATTTATATGGCTGTAGAACCTTTTACTATTGGTTTTAATTCCCTTTGCAAGGTCCAACTCTACTCGACTTTTAGCCTGTCTCACTTTATCCCTACATGTTCTGACCTCAATAAGGTAGCTTCCCTTGCTGATCCCTCTCATCTTCCACTTCCTGTATGCTTTCTGCTTTTTCTTAATCACCTCTCTGAGATGCTTGCTCATCCAGCTTGGTCTACAACTCCTGCCTATGAATTTTTTCCCCTTTCTTGGGATACAGGCTTCCGACAGCTTCTGCAGCTTTGATTTAAAGTAATCCCAGGCCTCCTCTGCCTTTAGATCCAGTCTGGCATCTTGTCCACCTCTTGTCTGCCTGCATCATCCCATAAGCCCAATGGCCTTGGGGGACCTCTGCTCCACATGTGACATTGTATGGAATATGTGGAACACTGATACCAATATTATAAATGCAAGGAATCTGACAAGATAGGCCGTGTAAGGTATCTATGAAAATGTTATTATTTGCCAAGTATGATAATCTTGTTTGTATCATCTTTGTATCGTGAGTTATGGATATGTATGGTATATCTGTATTTCAAACTTGTGCTGTGTTTCTGGGTAACACCCCCAGACAGATTGAACAGGGCCAAGGGCCCATCAACTGTACAATGAACCCATTGAAAGGAACCTGGGAACATACCTTATGGATCAGCAAGGCACGTGGTATGTCTGTGGATAGAGAACTCTAAGGCTTTTCCAAAATTCCATGCCATGTGTTGGGTAGCTTGTGTTTTGGACAAAGGAAGTACAAGTCACACAGCAAAAGACTATAAAGGGCAGCTGCATCATCTCCATTTTGTCTTCAGTCCTGTTTCTTACCTCTGGAGTAACTTTTCTACAAATGAAGCTCTGAACAGAGGACTGAATAACCCATCCAAACTTTGGATGTGTTCCAGAGGGACTTTCAAGCCAGAAAACTCACCAATACTGCTAAGAACCTGATATATGGACTTTGAATGTATCTTGACTGCTTCACCATTTAACAACTCTTCTTGTTCTTTCTTTTTTCCTTATAATAAACCTTTAGTTTTAGATGCTAAAGGATTGGTTGGCAGCATCGTATTTTGGGTAAGATCCAAACCTATACTGACCTGGTAACATTTTGTATATGTGAACATTGTTTTATAAATAACTTCTAACTGTACTGGACCTAGGTGCTGATTGGGATCCAGAGAACTGGAATGCAATAAAGGGCGCTGTGTGATTTCTTTTTTAGTTTCTTGATAACCAGTGTGAGGGATCAGAAGCACAGTCTGACTGGTTGGGGAGTTTAACTTCAGTGTTAAACCATCAGTTGTGGGAGTAACTTCTCTTCCTTTTGCAGCCTGCCCTGACCTTGGCATTTTCAGTGAGGGCTACCCCAGGCACAGTGGGTCACAACATACATAAGCCAGCAGAAGGTAATCAAAAAATAAGATAGAGGGAATTTTTTTTTAAATGACCTGAGAAGAGATCCTGATAAGCCAACACCTTGATCAGGACGAGAGGAATATCAAGTTATATTGCTGCTGATCAGCCAGGTGTATGGCCACATAGGTATCAACCCACTTTAGTCTATTAGACATATTCCAGTGTTAAGTTTAATCCTTTGCCACCCACCCACATTTCTGTTTTGCCATATTCAGCATTTGGAATATGTTACACAGACTTCTTTCTCCTAATTGAAAGCTTGTAGCTGATCAACAGAGATCAGAGGCTAAGAGAAAATTGAGGCAAGCAGATTTTCCTCTTCTATTGGTGGTGGTGGGGGGAAACGACCCAAACAGGCATGCTCCCTTCATATCATTCCATATGATCTGGTTTCTCATCAGCTACTGCAACAAGCTATTATACAGTCACCCACTACAGAAGAAGAGAGAATCAGACTACTAGTGACCCAACCAAACACTGGCGCTTGGAGAGAGCAATTATAGCTGGCATTCTGGTGCTCTCAAGAGAAGTCTGTTTAACAGGAGGAGCAGGCACTCTGTTGAACAGCAACCCCTGGCAATACCCAGACCATTTGCATGTTCTTATTTGCTTTTAGATACATAGATACTAAGGTCAGAAGGGACCATTCTGATCATCTAGTCCGACCTCCTGCACAACGCAGGCCACAGAATCTCACCCACCCACTCCAGTGAAAAGAAAAGGAGTACTTGTGGCACCTTAGAGACTAACAAAATTTATTAGAGCATAAGCTTTTGTGAGCTACAGCTCATTTCATCGGAGCTGTAGCTCACGAAAGCTTATGCTCTAATAAATTTGTTAGTCTCTAAGGTGCCACAAGTACTCCTTTTCTTTTTGCGAATACAGACTAACACGGCTGCTACTCTGAAACCACTCCAATGAGTTGTGTTTACTTAAATGGATGGGCCACGTGACAAGACGTTTGGTTTCTCACATAACCCTTGAAGAGCACTGACATGACAAACTTTCACCTGGCCCAGTTCCTTCCCTAGGAATATAATCGTCTCAGGAGGTTGGAAACATGAATGAAGTCCAGCCCTCAGAGTGAGAAATACAGCCTCTCCATCTTACCAGGAGAGCAAATTCTGCTCCAACCTTTATGAGAACAGTTAATGCCCAGGTGGAAGCCGCTTGGGTACTGGCTCATTTCCAGGAGATCACTGGGAGTGCTGGACCAAGAAGGGTTTTTGTCAGCTGGGATTTTTGGTAGGCACAAATCCCTACCTACCCTGCCTTCCTTGCCACTAACCACCCCTTACCCTGAAGCCTGTGCCAATGTCTGATTTGTCCATGACACCAGAAAAAACAGGGGAGGTGGGTCAAGCTGCGAAGTGAGGTGAGGAATTTGCTGAAACTGACACAGAGTTGGCACCTGTGCAAGTTTCATCAGGACCAGCAGGCAATGAGTCACATTGTAGGAGAACCATCCTGGGCCATGTCTATACCAGGCAAAAAAATGGGATCCACCATTCACCACTGAAGCAGCTCCACATAGGGCAGCAATGGGAGAAGCAGCGGGACAGACAGTGCTTGGGCATTTTTATTCCAAGCAGGATCTACTGATGCTGCAGTAATAGACACCTGGAGCCCCACCACACTACTGCCTCCATCATCGCTAAAAGACAAGTGGAGCTGCACCAGCGGCCACGAGGGGTGAATTACTGGGCCTGTTTTTGCCAGCGTAGATACAGCAGTCTGATGCATTCAATTAGGAGAGAGGCAAGGGAATGGCAGTAGCCCCTGGCATGCTGGGCTGGCCATGGCAGGAGCCGAGGAGGCAGAATGCTCTTCAGCATTCTATGGGCCGGATCGCATTGGCTGCCTTAACAAATGCTGTACTGAAAATGTGAAGAATGACATGGTGACTTAAGGAAAGGGATCCCCGGTGGGTGGTCATCCTTCATGCTCATTTCACTAGCCAACAGCAAGAAATTAACCAATGTGCCCAGGCTGATGCATAGCCAGTGGCCAAAAGGTTATTCTGCTCCAAACTTTATTTTGTAAAGTGATCCATATTTTGAAACAAAATTAAATGTTTCTTGCCAGCTCTCAAAACGCCACACGGTGAGCGGTGCTGCCCAACAATGGACCCTTTCTTGTCTGCCAATTACTATCCATCTTATTTTATTTAAATGATTAAACAAACTAACATCTAAAACAAACTGATGAGCCCTCCATTTATGCTGCATAAACCTATCCAAACAGTGATCAACATTAGTTATCAGAGTAGCAGCCGTGTTAGTCTGTATTCGCAAAAAGAAAAGGAGTACTTGTGGCACCTTAGAGACTAACAAATTTATTAGAGCATAAGCTTTCGTGAGCTACAGTTCACTTCATCGGATGCATTAGTTAGCATTTGATACAGCACCTTCCATCCCTAAGCACTTTGCAAACTAAGTACATAATCACCAGTGATAATGTCACCAAGTACAGTACAAGGTATCAGCAAGCCAGTCCATGGTGCATGGAGAAGAGGGGAAATGCAGCAGATGCCTACTCTTCTGAAGGGTCAGGCATTCTCCAGTGTCTACACAAATCTTTCTTTTTAAAAGGTCTCATCCCAGATGTGAACTGACAGGTCTCATTCAAATATTGGGTTTTGCCATTTAGGGCCCCCCCCCCCCACCATGGCCATCAAAAGCCCATGGGAGACAGGCCAGATGTTACCAAAACAGATTAAATTGGTCTTAAAGGAATGTGTGGGGCCATAACTGGGCACTCAGGGGTCTATTCCCAGTTCCTCCCATGGAGTTGCTGTGGAACCTTGGGCAAATCATTTTACATATGAGGAAACAGATCCCAAAAGGTGAACTGGGGAGGATACCCTCCTCCCTCCTAGCAGAGTTGGGGTTATTAGTGGAAGACACTAGATTGACATCCTATACCTGCAAAGCATTTTGTTCAGGTTTTAGAAGATAAAAAGAATGCAAGTTATCATTTCTCCGAGGCAGCTCTAACTTGCTTAACCAGCACTTCAACAGCACCTCATCAGGATCTCCCAGGCTTCAGCACTATTACTGCAGAGAGAAACTCATACTTCCCACATCCCAAGTGGCTCTCAGGGACAAAAAGGGTTTTCTTCCACATCAAACATGCACGTCTCCCCTTCACTAATCACTCCCTCTTCTAGTGCACATTTATCATGCCAATTATGAGTGAAAACCCCGAAAGTGTGTCCCCAACATGTTCACTTTCAACAGCAATATCAAGGGAAGGGGAGAAATTTCTTGCCCTCATTTTGGCATGTAACAATTGAGCATTCTTTCTCCCACTGTCCTAGAGCATATGAGATGCTACCAAGGGGAAAAGGATGTCCCTGTAAATACATTAGGTGATTAACCAGAGGAAGTTCTTCCAATGACTCCAAAGCAGAACCCCTTGCCTACCCCAGCAACGACAATTGATCCCATGCAACACAACATCAGAAGAAGAGACTGTCTGTGGACCAGCCACCTCTCCGACAGATGGCCGTAGTGTCCAGTTATACGAAATCAGAGACAGAACTAAACTCACTTTAATGTGAGGGGTACTGTTACAACACCTTGATTTATATCGGTGGTATTTATTTCATCCTCTTGAGTGCAGGATGCTCTCAGACAAATGTGAGAAGCAGGGACACACCTCTCCACAGGAACAATGGTCACCTGAGAAGCCCAACCCACACCACAACCCCAGCAGCTGGGAAGAGGGAGGGCCCTGGGATTCCTAGCATAGCGCTCTAGTGTCCCTGAATCATGCACAGAGGTTTCCTAAGGGGTTCTGGCTAATAGGTGTCTGATCAGTTGGAAGCCACTCTGGCTGCTGGAGTAGAGGAGGAGGAGGAGATCTTTCCCTCACTGCTTCTTGCATCCTGGCCACTGCATATGGGGAGACAGCATCACATAGGTCCACCTTTAGTAGATTGCCTTGCAAGCATAACGAAAGCTTAGACTCTGCAGAAACTGCTGGCCTCTGTCCTACCACTCGCACAGGAAAGTTTCTCACTCCTCAGTGGCAAGAAGAACATCCAAGACCTTACACATGTATTCCTTAGAAAGCAATCCACTGAAGTCACACTTGGGTATGGGTTACAGGCCCATGCCCCATTACTCTTCTATCCAAGCTTGTGCTAAGATACCCGAGACACATTATCGTTATTTAACAGCCCACCAGCTCCTCCCCCAGCCTCACCGCCACCCCATGGAATTTCAGTGCTGGCTTTCATCACACCAGTCTCCAGCTCGCATTAAAGCCTTGATGAGCTAACCTAAGAACTTTGGGATGATCAGAAGTCCAACTGCATTTAAACGATGCGACAGCTGTACTGTTCCTAACCTGAGTCTGCCCAGTGATTAACTGTTTTAAATTACTCACCACCTGAATAGCTCTTTCTGCCTGTGCAGACTACTATAAAGCCACAAGATTCATTGCACCCCATTCTATGGAGTAACGCACATAAAACAAAAATGACATTAGGACTGGCTGAGAAGAGGGCCAGAATCCTGGAAGTGCAAGGGTAGCATAAAGCTACACTTGTCCTTCCCCTACCACTTCTTCCCAAGGATCCACCTCAGAATTGGGGCCCAGGAGTCTCTGTCATTAGAGACACTGAGTAGTCAGAGCTAGGCAGCACCGTGGAAGATCTACGGTTCTCAGTGTAGCTGGAACAATCCACCTCTCCCCACATTACACACACACACAGCCTGAAGACAGCCAGCCCAACCCAAAATCCTATTACACTAGCCACACCCACCATTTCCTTTGCAGCAGGTGAAGCATTCCAACTAGTTTGAGTGTAAAAACCCTCCCCATATCTAACCTAGACCTCTACTTAAATTTCATACCATGGCTGCAGGTTCTTCTTCCTGCACATGGAAAAGGTCCCAGTCCAGATTTTGGCAGGTATTTGCGCATTGTGATACCAGCAGGTATTTGCACATTGTGATCAGTTCACCTCACAGGGAGCAGGGTGAATGTAGCACTAACCCCTGCAGGTTTGTTTCCATGCTTATTCAAGCTGAGCAGCTCAGCACACAAAAAGGATTTTTTTCCCCAAATATGTCTTGTAACTAGCTTTTACTCGCCCCCATTGAACTGCTCTTCTCTTCCTGTTATCCAGCTGTTTACTAGGGATCAGGGACTAGATTCAGATCTGCTATAAGCAGGTGCAACTGCTCTGAAGTCAAGTGAGCAGCAGCTATTTATACCAACGATAATTTCACACCATTTACATGGATTTTAATGGGACTATTTGTTCCATTGAGTTGGGTAAACAAGATTTGGCCCCAGGTCTGACTTTGAACAATAAAATCCAAGTTGTAACCCCTAAAAATTAACAGTTTACAGAAAAGATCTGAATGAACCACTTAGTGGGCTTGGAGGACTATGTTTAAACTTTATACAGGTATCTGATTACAGAAAACTCAGACATTATTTTGCTTTAAATCCTAGTCTCCCTATCGTTTTAAACTTAATAAATAGACTGTGTGTCAGACTGAATTCATTGCTCCTGAATTTCACTTCTCCTTCATTCAACAGTTGCTTAATTAACAAACAATGTGCATAATGTACAATCACATAGATCTTAATACACACCTAAAACTGGGCTGCCACGTGGCTACTTTTTCATTCAGGGAAAAAGGATGGCACGCCAACATGTATTCCTATAAATTCAAATGCTTTGGGGGATTTTTACAGACAGCTCCAAAGTTACATGCAGATACATAGTGTGGAGAGATTTTTTTTTTTTTGCTATGACTCATTGTAGAGCCAAATCCCCCTCTGCCTCTATTTTGTGTCAGTCAATCCTTTTTAAGATCAGCACAACCAACTGGCAGGGAACACCAAAAGATTCAGAACACAGGCTTGTGGAGCAATCCCACACAAATCTGTTCTTGGCATGATAAGCAGCTCCGTCAGGTCAATCTGCATAAAATGGCAACATAACAAAGGAAATAGAGGTCTACACTCCCATGTTAGGAGCTGATTAAATGCGGGCTGTTACACATATGCACTTTACAGATAAAGTGGGTCTAACTGTACTTCTTCATTCAACAGTTGCTTAATTCCCTTTCCCAGATCCACTAATCTCACATGAGTTTAAACTAGGAACAAACCAGCCACAGGACAGCCAACAAAGTCATAAACCTGTAGCATGTCAGTCAGCAGCATGGAGAGGATTTGTGAGAAGATCCATCACAACAATCCACAGCACATCATTAGAAGAGTACAGTAAACAGGACTTGGCCCCATAACGAGTAAATCAAGCAGGATTTGATCTAGTGTATATTACACATATCCATACAAAATCATTTATTTGTATTAAGAACTTGAAAAAATTACCTTATTCCCCTCAAGCCCTACAACCTTAAGTGCTTTTGAAAACAAATCCATACTCAGCAGTGTCTGCTAGGCATCCCCTTTCAAAGGACAGTTACATTCACATGACAGCATCAAAGAGTGTGCTTCAGAAATCCTCTTGCTCTGCTCCAACATCATAACAATAGTCCAGCTGATTTAGAATCATAGAAGATTAGGATTGGAAGAGACCTCAGGAGGTCATCCAGTCCAACCCCCTGCTCAAAGCAGGACCAACCCCAATTAAATCATCACAGACAGGGCTTTGTCAAGCCAGGCTTTAAAAACCTCTACAGATGGAGATTCCATCACCTCCCTAAGTAACACATTCCAGTGATTCAGCACACTCCAGATGAAATAGTTTTTCCTAATATCCAACCTAGACCTCCCCCCACTGCAACTTGAGACCATTGCTTCTTGCTCTGTGATCTGCCACCACTGAGAACAGCCTAGTTCCATCCTCTTTGGAACCCCCTTTCAGGTAGTTGAAGGCTGCCATCAAATCCCCCCTCACTCTTCTCTTCTGCAGACTAAATAAGCCCACTTCCCTCAGCCTCTCCTCGTAAGTTATGTGCTTCAGCCACCTTATCATTTTCGTTGCCCTCAGCTGGACTCTCTCCAATTTGTTCACATCTTTTCTATAGTGAGGGCCCCAAAACTGGACACAGCACTCCAGATGTGGCCTCACCAGTGCCGAATAATCACTCTTCTCGATCTGCTGGCATTGCTCCTAATAATGCAGCCCAATATGCCGTTAGCCTTCTTGGCAACAAGGGCACACTGTTGATGCATATCCAGCTTGATTTAGTTGGGGATTGGTCCTGCTTTGAGCAGGGGGTTGGACTAGATGACCTCCTGAGGTCCCTTCCAACTCTGATATTCTACGATTCTTCTCCACTGTAATCCCCAGGTCCTTTTTTGCAAAACTGCCGCTTAGCCAGTCTGTAGCAGTGCATGGGATTCTTCCATCCTAAGTGCAGGACTTGTTGAATCTCATCAGATTTCTTTTGGCGCAATCCTCCAATTTGTCTAGGTCGCTTTGGACCCTATCCCTACCCTCCAGCATATCTACCTCTCCCCACAGTGTAGTGTCATCTGCAAACTTGCTGAGGATGCAATCCATCCCATCATCCAGATCACTGATAAAGATGTTGAACAAAACTGGCCCTAGGACTGACCCCTGGGGCATTCCGCTTGATACCAGCTGCCAACTAGACATCGAACCATTGATCACTACCCGTTGAGCTGGACAATCTAGCCAGCTTTCTAGCTACCTTATAGTCCATTCACCCAATCCATATTTTTTTTAACTTGCTGGCAAGAATACTGTGGGAGACTGTATCAAAAGCTTTGCTAAAGTCAAGATATATCACATCCACTGCTTTCCCCATATCCACAGAGCCAGTTATCTCATCATAGAAGGCAATCAGGTTGGTCAGGCATGACTTGCCCTTGGTGAATCCATATTGACTGTTCCTGATCACCTTCCTTGCCTCCAAGTACTTCAAAATGCATTCCTTTAGGACTTGCTCCATGATTTTTCCAGGGACTGAGGTGAGGCTGTCTGGTCTGTAGTTCCCCCGATTTTCCTTCCTCTCTTTTAAAAAGAATGCCACTATATTTGCCTTTTTCCAATCATCCGGGACCTCCCCGGATCGCTACGAGTTTTCAAAGACAACGGCCAATTGCTCTGCAATCACATCGGCCAACTCCCTCAGCACCCTATGGACTTGCGTATGTCCAGTTTTTCTAAATAGTCCATAATTTGTTCTTTCATCACTGAGGGCTGCTCACCTCCTCCCTATACTGTGCTGCCCAGTGCAGCAGTCTGGGAGTTGAACTTGTCTGTAAAGACCAAGGCAAAAAAAAAGCATTGAGTACTTCAGCTTTTTCCACATTATCTGTCACTCGGTTACCTCCCCCATTCAGTTAGGATTCTACACTTTCCCTGACCTTCTTCTTGTTACTAACGTACCTGTAGAAACCCTTCTTGTTACCCTTCACATCCCTTGCTAGCTGCAACTCCAATTGCGCTTTGGGCTTCCTGATTACACCCCTGCATGCTCGAACAATATTTTTATACTCCTCCCTAGTCATCTGTCCAAGTTTCCACTTCTTATAAACTTCCTTTGTGTGTTTAAGCTCACCGAAGATTTCTCTGTTAAGCCAAGCTGGTCAAGTGCCATATTTGCTACTCTTTCTGCACATCGGGATGGTTTGTTCCTGTGTCCTCGATAAGGCTTCTTTAAAATACACCAAGCTCTCCTGGACTCCTTTCCCCCTCCCAGGTGATCCTGACTATCAGTTCCCCAAGGGAGTCAAAGTCTGCTTTTCTGAAGTCCAGGGTCCGTATTTTGCTGCTCTCCTTTTTTCCTTTTGTCTGGATCCTGAACTTGACCATCTCATGGTCACTTATGCCCAGATTGCCACCCACTTCTACTTCCCCTACCAATTCTTCCCTTTTTATGAGCAGCAGGTCAAGAGAAGCAGGGCCCCTAAACTTAACCCAAAGACTCAAGAGGCTTTTCTCCAGTTTCATACTGGAGCTCTGAGCAATCATACTGCTCTCTTACATACAGTACAACTTCTCCAAGTTTAATCAAAATTGGTAGCAGGACAGGTTTCAGTTCAGAAGACATATGTGACATGTTTGAGCCTGAAGCAGTTTCAAACATAAGTAAAATTGGGGCAGGGGGTGGGAGGGGTGTTAAAAAGAGATTAGAGGAGCAGTGGAAACAACAGACTCTCCTTTGTCTCTCATCTAAAATAAAATAAAAATCAAAGCCATTGTGTTGGGGTCAGTGAAAGCTGCTCTTTCCCCAACATCCAGAAAAGGATGCTCTAGTGGGTCAGATATTGAACTCAAGAGGCCTGGACTCAGTTCCCAGCTCAGCCACAAACTTCTTTGTACAAGTCCCTTAGTGACAGCAGGATTGTCTGACTATGTAGACTCCCTCCTCAGGCCCTACGCTACCAGCACTCCCAGCTATCTTTGAGACACCACTGACTTCCTGAGGAAACCACAATCCATCGGTGATCTTCCTGAAAACACCATCCTAGCCACTATGGATATAGAAGCCCTCTACACCAACATTCCACACAAAGATGGGCTACAAGCCGTCAGGAACAGTATCCCTGATAACATCATGGCAAACCTGGTGGCTGAACTTTGTGACTTTGTCCTCACCCATAACTATTTCACATCTGGGGACAAGGTATAGCTTCAAATCAGTAGCACTGCTACAGGTACCCGCATGGCCCCACAGTATTTTTATGGCTGACTTAGAATAACGCTTCCTCAGCTCTCCTCCCCTAATGCCCCTACTCTACTTGTACTGCATTGGTGACATCTTCATCATCTGGACCCATGGAAAAGAAGCCCTTGAGGAATTCCACCATGATTTCAACAATTTCCATCCCACCATCAACCTCAGGCTGGACCAGCCCACACAAGAGATCAACTTCCTGGACACTACAGTGCTAATAAACAATGGTCACATAAACACCACCCTACACCAGAAACCTACTGACCGCTATACTTACCTACATGCCTCCAGCTTTCATCCAGCCACACCACACAATCATTGTATACAGCCAAGCTCTACGATACAACTGCATTTGCTCCAACCCCTCAGACAGAGGCAAACACCTACAAGAGCTCTATCAAGCGTTCTTACAACTACAATACCCATCTGCTGAAGTGAAGAAACAGATTGACAGAACCAGAAGAGTACCCAGAAGTCACCTACTACAGGACAGGCCCAACAAAGAAAATAACAGAACGCCACTAGCCGTCACCTTCAGCCCCCCAACTAAAACCTCTCCAACCTATCCTCAAAGATGACCCATCACTCTCACAGATCTTGAGAGACAGGCCAGTCCTTGCTTACAGACAGCCCCCTAACCTAAAGCAGATACTCACCAGCAACCACACACCAAAAACACTAACCCAGAAACCTATCCTTGCAACAAAGCCCGTTGCCAACTGTGTCCACATAACTATTCAGTGACACCATCATAGGGCCTAATCACATCAGCCACACTATCAGAGGCTCATTCACCTGCACATCTACCAATGTGATATATGCCATCATGTGCCAGCAATGCCTCTCTGCCATGTACATTGGCCAAACCGGACAGTCTCTATGTAAAAGAATAAATGGACACAAAATCAGATGTCAAGAATTATAACATTCAAAAACCAGTCAGAGAACACTTCAATCTCTCTGGTCACTCGATTACAGACCTAAAAGTGCCAATATTACAACAAAAAAAACTTCAAAAACAGACTCCAATGAGAGACTGCTGATGGAATTAATTTGCAAACTGGACACCATTAAATTAGGCTTCAATAAAGACTGGGAGTGGATGTGTCATTACACAAAGTAAAACTATTTCCCCATGTTTATTCCCCCCACCCCCACTGTCCCTCCCACGTTCTTGTCAACTGCTGGAAATGGCCCACCTTGATTATCACTACAAAAGGTTTTTTCTTCCCCCCCCCCCCCCCGCTGGTAATAGCTCACCTTACCTGGAATGCATCCGATGAAGTGAGCTGTAGCTCACGAAAGCTTATGCTCAAATAAATTTGTTAGTCTCTAAGGTGCCACAAGTACTCCTCTTTTTTTGTGAATACAGACTAAGTCGTCTGCTACTCTGAAACCTGTCACCTTACCTGATCACTCTTGTTACAGTGTATATGGTAACACCCATTGTTTCGTGTTCTCTGTGTATATAAAACCCCCTACTGTATTTTCCACTGCACGCATCCGATTAAGTGATCTGTAGCTCATGAAAGCTTATGCTCAGATAAGTTTGTTAGTTGCTAAGGTGCCACAAGTCTCCTTTTCTTTTTTTTTTTTTTTTAGTATACCCTGTGCTTCTGCTTCCCAACTGCAAACCGGGGTTAACCCTGCTCTACCTCACACTCATGTTGTTGTGAGGATAAATGCAGCTAATGAAGCATTCCAACACTATGTACTTGGAGAGAATGGCAAGGCAAGAGGAAGTTTGTGCCTTTAGTGCTGATCCTATGAGCATTCCACCTGGCTAATGCTCATGGAAGGCAATGGGAGTGCTATGCCCAGAGGGGGGCATAAAGATGAACGCAAAGGGGGGAAATGGAGTTACGCTAACAGAAAACCATCATGACCCAGCCCCTCCAATGTCGGATATATGTACAATCAAAGAACAAAGGGCCCAGACCCTACTTACGGGGGGAGGGGGGCGCGAGTGACTATCAGTGGAAGATTTTCTACTGAATTTAAGGGGAGAAAGCATGAGCCTTAAAGTCTTCATGTGCCTAAGTATAAACAAAAGAGAGAAAGCTTTATGACTTGAGGTCTTGGGGATGAATTTAAAACAGCAGAGATATGTGAGAAAACTGAAGAGAGGGCTTCCAATGATCAGCATTTGTTTGACCAGAAGAAAAAATAAAACCCACAAGAGGGTTTTTCAGTCTACCCAGCGCTAGAAATCAGTCTTGCACACATGAGTCTGCATTTATTAATACCACTGTTAATCCACCCAGCTACAATACATTCATCAGCACTGACAAATGAGACTAATGAAGAGGAGTAAAAATCTAAAGGGGCAACTTAAACTTCTGCCTAAAATCTTTTTACCTCTGATTGTTGTAAGAAACACCTAAGATTACTATAAAATGAGGTAATGGTAATTACTATAAATGGGGTAATGCTCCTTTGTAAAGCACTTTGAGCTGTACCAATGAAAAGGTCTAAGTAAGAGCTAGGTATTCATTAGTACCACAAATTAAATAAATTAGAGAGAAAAAAAAATCTGTACTTTATCTTTGTGCATTTGACAGCACTTTGTTTCAGTTTCATCATTTCCTCTGGACAGTCAGATTTGTTTGTGTGAGTCTTTGTGTGTCCCAGACAACACTAAGGGGGACAAAAACATTTTTTAAAAATAGGAAAAATGGGATTATAAAACCTCCCCAAAAAGAGCAGGAAAGCTCGGGGGAGTTAGCATGAATCAGAAGTTACAGTTCACATGCATCACAAGTTGTACTAACATTCCAGAACGTGAATTGATATTCACCCAGAGCTTATGCTAATTTTTAAACAATATGAATACACAATACAGGAGATAATGGTTTTGGCAGCAGCAGAAGCCCAAGCAGTTCCACTGCGGTGCTGGCACAGTACTGGACGCTCAGTGGCTCCTATGAGGCATCTTATTTACTCAGCTAGGGTTGAAAGTTTGAGCTACTAGTCTTCAGATTGGCAGGCAGCACAAAGTCAACAACACACTGCCCAGGCACGGTTCTGGGCAGTGATTGTGGGAAAGTTTTAAAGATTGTGTGTAAAATAAACCCACCACTCTTGCTTTCTCACACACACACTCACATTATTTGGATTTTGAGCTCTTTGGGGCAGGGACCGTCTCATCATTGACCAAGCCTGTGAGGCCCTCTAGTTAACTTGATGGCATTTTTCCTCCTGTCTGCCAGGCTGAACACTGCAGCTTACCATACTTCCAGGTTATGTTGGAGACATGTGAGGGCAGAACCCTACAGATTTGGGACACAATGGAAAGCCAAAAAGGGGAAGGGAGGGGGACACCCAGAGCTGTGGGACAAATGCTTAGCCAGCAGGGGGAATCAGGGAGAGGCATGAGGAGGTTTCATTCCTTCCTCACTCCTAGTGTGCTGTGTCATTAATGCCTGCTTCATGGTGGGGGAGGGGACACCAAAGCATCAGCCCTTCCGTTCCAGTCCAGTGAGGAAAAAAGGTACATTTCACAGGGGAGGCACCAGAGAGACACACAGAGCCCCTGGCATGGTGGGGAGGAGGGACTGGGGGGTGGAACAGACCCCTTGTGATGTGGCAGAGGGGGGAATGGAGGGGAAGAACAAAGGACTTTGGCATGAGGGAGCAGCCCAGCAATACAGGGGGCTTGGGGTGCACACAAGGAGCTTGTGGGGGAAGAGAGGGATGGAAGAACCTGCTGGTGTGTGCAAGGAGCTCGCCCTAGTTCTAGGTATATGCAGGTGCTCTAGACTAGAGAATGTAGGCCAGGAAACCATTGTGTTAAACACCTAAAAATCTGGAGATCAATGAGTCTGTCAAAACTTTTCGTACACCAAATCCCCAGTATCCAGCCGGTTTCTCTAAAGGGGAGCTTAGAATGGGCACATGGAGAGGCTCTTAGCAGCTTTTGCAAAACAGAATGTTCTTCACGCTGGGCAACATGGCCAGAGGGCAGCAGGAGACTGATGGATGGGAGGTTTACAAGCCCCAGGATGATCAAAGCTTTATTCCCTGTGGACTGAGGAGAGGTTACTACAGGCTAATTAGAGCACCTGGTGCCAATTAAGGCCCAGCCAAGACCTAATTAAAAAAACCCTCCTTCAGTCAGACAGGAGAAGGGAAAGTTTGGAGGAGTACTGCTGTTGACGAGAGGATCACAGTACCAGGGGAAGGGAAGCCCTGCTCAAGCAGAGCAGAGGGACTTCCAAGGAGCAGAGGACCAAGAGAAATCCTGCTCAATGGGAGAGAGGGCAGAAAGCCCAAGAATAGGTGCTGGGGCTGAGACAGAGGTGCCTCTCCCCACTGTTCCACAGCCCCGGAGCTGGGGGAGTTAAGTGCGCAGTCCTTGGTGGCCTTCTGCGTGTCCCCACAGGCATGCACCTTAGAGGGAACTTAGGCCCTGACCCATCACACGAAGGAAAAGTGCGGGACCCAGCATAATAGCGTCGGCCATTTGCCACAATGTGTAAAAGCAACCACTGAGAATTTACCAGTGCTGGTAAATTTATCTCTCAGTGCTGGAGAGCTACTGAAATGCTGCCCTTCAAGCAGACCGTAAAACCTAAAGTACAGCAGCATTGACGACGACTGGTTCTCTCAGTCTACAATCAGAGTTTAGTTACTGACATTACAAAGGAGTTGGCATAGGAAATCTAAAATACTGGCACACAAGAGTCTCAGTCCATGAGCCACTTAGAATTGCTGGTTTGATTTTCTTTTTAAGAACAAAGTTTTAATACATTTGTGCTATTGAAGATGCTTGTGTATTTGTTCAATAACCCAGTACCCAAAAGGCTAGCTACTCCAGTGGGTAATGCTACATGCCAGGCAGGGGAGCGAGTCTTTGTGAAAAAGCTTTAATGAAATATTCCAAGGTGGCAAGAGAGACATGGAAGACAAGTCTTTTAGTTACAGTACTGAACTGAAAGTGCAGAGTTCAGTTCCTGGCTTTGCCACGGGCCTTCTGTGCAACTTAACCGATCAGTGCCTCAGTTTCCCCATTGTAAAAAGGGGGTAATACTTCCTACTTCACAGGGAGCTGCAGCCACATTAATGTGTACATGGCTCTCAGATACTTTGGTGATAAGTGTAGCTCCATTGGTGATAGCACTAGTGTAGACAGGACCCTGCTGATTTTACCACCATATTATCCAGCCCTGCACAGAGCAAGTCTTAAAATCACATCTTCCTCTGTCCCCTTTCTGCACCTCCCAAAATATCAGCCGCTGGCTAGGAGATTTAGGTCTCTAACACAAGTACATTTTTCAAGCCCTGAATGGTGGCATCATCAAGCTTCAGAATCAACAACCCTCTCAGATGAAGAAAGGCAGATCGCTCTTCACGAAGAGGTTTTTTTTGTTATTTGGGTTTTTTTTGCATTTTCAGTAACATTTCCAGTTTTGGAAAGTGTTCACAACTTTACCTGAAAAGGAAAATTATACTATGCCCCTTACAACTGATTAGGCATTTTCAATGCTACTCTTTTTATTTGGATCTTAAAACTTTAAAAAGTGATTTTCAGAAATAGACTAAAACAAAAGGTAGTTTGGCTCAGTGGCAGGTGTTCAACCAGGGCATCAAGCCAGATTTTCAAGGTTTTACATTATGCAATCCCTGCCTGCATCTCCTCCTCCATTTCCCCACTAATTACACCAGCCTGGATACATCTCCAACACAAACATTTTATACCCTTCCACGCTGGCCAAGCCTCCACCCCTGCACTTTACTCACACCGCTCGCAAGACCCACTTCTACAGAAATCTCTTTTACAAGAAAATCAAGAACCAAAACCCCAAATACTACAACTTGAGCCACTGAGAGACATGCATCTCTCAGCCTGTGGTCGTCCTGACCCCTATTATCCCGGTGTATGTCATAGCCTCTTTCTCTAGCCAGCCCATGTTTAGGTCATAAACTCTTTGGGAACTACCTTTTTTTGGGGTGTGTGAAAGGATGTAGCACGTATAACACTTGAGAGTGCTATAAAATAATCAATAGCTCACCTACGTGTGTGCGCGCACGCACTCTTCCACTAATTCGGCATCAGCCCTGAGAAGCCTATCACCAAGTCAGCCTACTTTGCTAAGTTTCTTTCATTGTTAGAATAGAGAATCAATGCATAAAAGGAAGGGAATTTAGCTCCCTCCTGCTAAAGGATTGTTGGAATCAGACTTGGCAACTCTGCCTGGAGATAGCACAGGGGTGGATTCCAATAGCTCCAGGACAAATCTGGCATGTGAGAGATGGGAACACATTCCCACCTGGGCAAAAGAGCAGAACTCCCAGAGCCTTTTCCTGTGGAATTAGGGGCTTTCCAGTCATCGCAATAGGTGGGGTGAGGTGGGAAGGGGAGGGGAGAGGAGAGGTCTGCAGACCAGACTGTTGCCCAGATCTTTTCTCCACCAGCAGCGGCCAGGGACCATTCCACCAACAATCCCAGAGCATGGAGCACCACACCCTGCAGCCCCCCCTCACAGGGGCAGCACCCCAACACCCCATCTGCACACAAGCCCAAGTACCACAGGGGCAGCCTTCCCGAGGCTCCCTCTCTGCCCCAATCCCCCAAGTACCCCCAACGCCCCCTCTCTGCCCCAGCCCTCCCATACCCACATACCCCCAACGCCCCCTCTCTGCCCCAATCCTCCAAGCACCCACAGGGGCCCCTCTCTGCATCAGCCCCACTCATACCCACAGCCCCCCAACGCCCCCTCTCTGCACCAGCCCCAATCCCCCAAGTACAAGGGAAGCTCCCCGATGCCCCCTCTCTTGCACCACCCGCAGCCCTCTCGGTACCTCACTCCGGGCAGCCCCCTCTGCCCCCTGTAGCGCAGGGAGCGGGAGGGTGGCGGGCCCAGCGGGTCCCTACCCGGGAGATGGTGAGCGGCTGCTCGAAGTCCTTGCCTCCCACCAGGCGGAAGCCCCAGGGCCCCGGGCCCTGCAGGGCGACGCGGTGGCTGCTCATTCCGGCGGCGGCGGCGGCTCTTCGGGCCGAGCCGGGACCCTGCTCCACGGGAACCGGCCGCCCCGCCCCTGGGCGGGCTCACGCCCCGCCCGGCCCCCGGCGCCAGGGAGAAGGGCGCTGCCTGCTGCCGGGGGTGGCCCCATCGCCGGGCCAGCGGAGCGCCGAGAGCCCAGCCCAGCCCGTGCTGCACAGCGCCGAGCACAGCGGGCCCGCCCCGGGCTGTGCTAAACGCACCCGTGAGGTGGCCCCGAAATCATGAGAGCTGAAAGCAGTAATCATGGGGGGCTTGGCCTTGGCCTTGGCCTTGGCCTGCTGGCTTTCGTCAGCCTTTATATTTCACAGCTTAAAGCAATGGCAGCTAGAAACTTTTGGGGTTTTTTTAATGGAAGCCTGAGCTGTAGCTTTAAGAGAGACGCCAAATATCCAAAGACTTGCAGTGAGGTTGGCCACATTTACTGTGTGGAGGTGCTAATACGGGGGTGATCTGGCTATTACCAGGGATTGACTGTTTGAAAAAATATGTCAGTATATTTATTAGCTGCCTCTACAAATATGGTCATCAATGAGCAATGTTCAATACCACTAGTCTGACTAAAAGAGCAAAGTACATTTGGCAGTGCAGTGTCTTTCTTTCTATGAAAACAACAAGGGAGTCCGGGGGCACCTTAGAGACTAACAGATTTATTTGAGGATAAGCTTTCGTGGGTAAAAACCTCACCTTCTTCAGATGCCTGGAGTGAAAGTTACAGATGCAGACAAAATTCAGTCATTCCTCCTCCATAGTATAAACTTAGCAAGGTCACGGTACAGCCCGCTGCTCTGTTTCCATTATAGAGCTTAGGGTATAATCATTATATAAAATTATACACCCTATTTCTGATGCTGCCCCATAAAATAAGTGGCATCCAGTATAAATGTGCGTTTTACAGGAATTCTTTTACTTTAACAGCCCTTGTGTAGAGTTAGCTGGAACTAGACCTAGCACAGGATGGTGGAAACTCTTCAGTTTACCACAACATTTTATATATTATTACACTGTGTTACATCAAAAGCCTTGACTTTATTCAAGCCCTTCTTGTAAAAATTACCAGCCGAATCACCCAAAGGTGTAACTAGGTTGAAAAAATAGTGCTTTGCTGGTTTACATCACCTTATGATTTGATCTTGCATTTTTATTTCAAGCTCAATGCTAGTACTGTATCAAGATTCTGGCTTTTCTCAAAGCCAGGAATAAAAATGATTCTCGACAGGCACAATTTTCCATATATGTTTGCCCATAAAATCTGGAGACTGTTGAAAGTCTAGACAACACAGTAGGGGCTGAATCCCATGGCACTTACTCATGCGAGCCCCAATGAGTTGTATAATTTGGCCTCTATTCTGAGTAGCATCTTCCACACACACTGTGCCCCCAAATATTTCACAGAGAGAGAGAACAGAGGTGTAGGCCAAGGAGAAAAGAAACATTTTGCAGACGAGCGAAGAACATAGATCATCAATTATTATTTCCGTTGTGGCAGTGGTTTGGGACTCCAAAAGAAAGATTGGGGCCCTTATACTTCCAAAGGGAGGCAGCTGAAGAGCAGAAACAGAGAGGAAAAAAAGATAACCCACATTTCTTGTAATGACATTCAATTCATACGAACAAGATGGCTTAGGTCTAAGCATTGAGACTGAATGAACTAGATAATGGCTTGCTTTCTGTGTTGGCAGCACCATGTGGTGAGCTCTGAGGGCAAAAATATAGGCTTGTTCCCAAAGTTGCAGGTGACACAGTGGGCACAGGGCACAGAACTCCCTCACTGTCTTATCCCCTAAAAAACTGATAAGATGATTTAAAGACAAAAGCCTCGAGTAAGGAATGCAGGACTGAGCCCATAACTGGAGAAAGAGCCTCTCAGTCATCTTTTTTCTCCCTGCTCCAGTGCTCTCCCTAGACCTAGATCAACTGTCTAGTCACACTTCCTTTTCCTTCCTGGCAAGTCATATTAACTAGCACTTGCCAGCATGCCCTATCAGCATTTTGCTGACGGCCCCATCAGCCTCTGCAGCACTTACGCTTACGTTAAAAGAAAATATTTCTAGCCCTTATGGCTGTGAAGAAAGTCTGCAGCCAGACAGAAACAGCAGATCTTAGAAATGGATGGAATGTCTTTAATTAATCTAATTCCTATATTAACTCTGAAACTGAATGATGTCAATGCTAAAGATGCCAGCATAGCTCACCATCTCTCAGGTGGTCATTTTACCAGCAGCACCATTTCTGAGATTGTGAGAGGAGCCGTGAGAGAAGAGAGGGAGCTTGAGTACTACCCCTTACATAATCTATCACCTACTGGGGAGTGATTTACACAGAACATTGCTCATCTCTGGCCACTTAGGTGCAGCTCCACCAACTAAGGTGGGAGTTCTTTACAGGGCTCCATTATCCAGCCTCCTCAATGTATTGTCCAGAAAAAAGGGCAAATTGCTCAGATTTTATCTAACCCCATAACCATTCTGGAAAGGAAACAGGCTGGTAAGACCAGTGGTAGATCAAGCAATGGTGGGTGCACTTTTGGGGTAAGGTCAAGCATGTGCCTGGTGCTCTTTAGAAAAGAAGCAACTGCTCACTGGAGGGGAGTTCCTTTCAACACATTACTTCAGTTATCTTTGGTGTCAGAGTAGCAGCCCTGTTCGTCAGTATCCGCAAAAAGAAAAGGAGGACTTGTGGCACCTTAGAGACTAACCAATTTATTTGAGCATAAGCTTTCGTGAGCTACAGCTCACTTCGTCGGATGCAGTGAGCTGTAGCTCACAAAAGCTTATGCTCAAATAAATTGGTTAGTCTCTAAGGTGCCACAAGTCCTCCTTTTCTTTTTGTCAGTTATCTTTATTACTTTTCTAAGAAACATCCACACATGGATCGAATGGACAAACAATGCAAACACCAATAAACTCTAGCTCAAGTACATTTTCAAGACTGGGATCAGCTGTGGCTGGGAATGCAGATTCATTCTACTTGAAGTTTGTGAAACTGAACAGGATTACTTAGGAGCTGCCCATAGAAAATTAGCCCACAAGTTAAACTGTTCCAAGGCATAGGCCCCCTCTGTATTATCTGCAGCCCTGGGTGAATGCCCCATTTGATGGGTTATTTTTCTCCAGAGGTGTGCATGCATCCAAGCTATTAATCCTCTCTGTATCAGATAGCAGCAGTTCTTTGTTCCAGTACATCATTAAACATCTCCTGGCAATGAAGAGAGCAACACTGACAAATTCCCTTTGATGTCCATCCAAATTTGCTGTGGACAAAGTCATGGAGAAGGCAGATTTGTGGGAATGCATTTTGGGAATCCATGGCATACAGCATACTTTGTCAATAGTCTGTAACTTTCTGCCACAGTTCAGTCACCTCTGAACTGCTGTTTGTCAGATTTCTCATGATTTCCTTCATTTCCTGTGCGTAGCATTTTGGGGGTCATGTATGTTTGATTTGTGAAATGTTGGATACATATGGGATTTTCTAAGGAAAGAGCTTAAGGTTTGCTTCTACCTACTCACCAGGCTTTATTTTTGACTCTATGAGCACAAACAGAGCCTCCCTTGTGCTAAGGATTCTGGGTAGTGTAATCCAACAGTCACTGCCTGTACGAAATCGTATCATTTGCACTAAGACTAGAGGGTAGTAACACCACCAGGTGGAATGTCCTGAAGTGCTCAGCATTAGCCTAACTCTGCTCCTTCTGAAAGCTATGGTAAATCTCCCATTGACCTCTCTGGGAGCAGAGCTAGGAAAATCCCACCCCCTGGGCCAATTCTCTGTCACGCTACAGCCCTTTTTTAAACATACTGGATGGCGCAGCTGAGCATTCCCTGCAAGTATGGGGAGCTCTAGGTGCCATACGCTCCTAGACACGTATGGCTGGAAAGGACCTTCAGAGGTCATTACATCCTCCTGTGCTGAGGTGGCTCATGTACAAAGACTTACACAAAGGGTGAGGTTTCAAAGCTCCTAAGTGACCTAGGAGCTTAAGTCCCATTTTCAAAAATGTTTGGGCCTTCGGACCCTAAATTCCCGACTTTCATTGGGGCTCTTAAGTCAGTTTGAAAATCAGATATGAGCTCTGAGTCACTTAAGTGCTTTTGAAAATGATCCCCAAGGCTAAATGCAACATTAATTTGGTTATTGTATTTCCTGGCATTTCTAGGAGGCGCCCTGCCATGTCACTGAGGGTCTGGCTACACTGTACACTAAGCCCGGGATCTGACTCAGCTTTAAGCCCAAGCCCCCTTCCAGCCACATACAAACAGGCTGACTTGGGTCAGCAACCACTCAGGACTTGGGTCCTAAGACCCTGCAGTGGGGAATGGGTCCAAGCCCAAGTCCCGTTGGGACAGGGGTCCAAACCCTATAATTTGGCAGCATGGCTGAAGCTCAAGCTGCTGACCTGAATCAGAAGGCCTGTGCAGTGTGGTGTGGACGTATTAGCACAGCTTTGAAGACCTGGGTCCAGCAATTGTAAGCCCAGGTTACAATGCAGTGTGGACATAGCCTAAGGTGGCAAGTGAAAGGAAGACCTGTAAACATTGCGGTGGCTAGATCACTGCAGCTTCCTGACTTCAGGTGAATGGTCGCATTAACATGTCCTTAGTGCACATATGTCAGGTTTTCTGTTCCTGTTTGTCTAGTTAGTTGTGTAGCTTAATAGACTGCTGTACTGTTCCTGTTGTAAAATCCAGGCCATGTGGCACACAGGTGTTAGTCAGTACCCCTACATCCCACCCCCAAGGAAGAGTCCTGACTCTGGTAAGTTTCACGCTGCATTCATATCATTTTCTACCCTGCTTTTACTCATCTGAGAACAAATTCTGCCAGCCTTCCTCTCCCAGCATAGTACCTCAAGAGTGGCAGAATCTGACCCTATTGGGTTATTATTGATATTTACCCAAGAACTTCCCAAGCAGAGAGTGAGACACAGCCCTTACGCCAAAAAGCTTCCTCTATAATTGGTCAAGGCGGAGGTATGGAGAGGTAGTTGGTCCAAGGTCACATAGCAAGTTCGTGGCAGAGCCAGGGATCAAACACAGCGCTGATGCCTCCCAACCAAATGCCCCAGCCACCAGACTATACTGATGAGATGTTTTTAATATTTAGAGATCTGAGGCACTAAATTCAACTATTTCTTATGAGAACCCTTATAATACATTCTAGAGCACTTTTGGGGCAGGGACCTGTCCTCTTTGGGTTTCCTGCCAACCGTCCAGTGCTCAGTGGCCACCATAAAACAATAAGTAATAATGATAATGATAATAATGCAAAGCACTCAGTTAAAATGAGGCCTTGCCACAGAATTAAAATTTCAGTGTGCTGCATCATGCTGTAAGTAACTCCCTTAAGCTGGCCACATATACTAACCCAGTCCAGACAGGCAGATGGGCAGCATCACAAGATACCCATCAGCAGGAAGGCAATAATCCAATGAGCCACTTTAGGCCAAAGAAATTGTGCCTGAGCCCTATGTTGTGTCTGTCTCCCACAGGTCCTTTACCAGTGCTGAGTTTTCCTCTTGGCAGAATTTCCTTTGCCACGAGGGACTGTTGTTAAACACTCTCCTTCTGCACATGCTAACATAGTTAATGTCCCTCCTCCGTGTCACAGGGGACAAGGCGGTCTCAATCCCTGGGTCACAGCTTAACAGAAGTTGTCCTAGAGGATTTGTCTAGCTCCTTATTAATTGACTGGAGATGCTGGGTATGCTTCAGTTTCCTTGTTAATTTCAGTCTCTGACCAAACCCTTTCCTTTTCTCTCTCTGGAAGGTCAGCCTCCAGGAGGTTTCTCACACCAGGCCAAGTGACAATCAGGGAGATTATTTTGTTTGGGACTGTGAGGCAGTCATGTGAGCCTCATGAGCACGCGCTACTGGGGGATAGAATGAGTCTTCAGTTCCTAGTCCCTTTACACAAGCCTGGTGCAGTTTCCAAGGAGTTTATATTGATGCAACAACAATCTGAGAAGGGTCACATGATTCAAGGCTGCTAGTTACTAAAAGATGTTTGAATATATACAAATCCACCTTGGTTATGTAGAGATTTACAAACCTTCACATCACATAGCAATGTAATCCACTGTGGCTGCAGCCACACAGATGCTGTGCTCTCCAGCAGGTGCTGAACCTTTGACCTTAGCACTGAAGCCAGGCCAGCACCTGAAGAAGTCATTCTTTTAGCTGTGCATAATTAACAGGCTGTTATAGTCAATGGAGTTCCTATAAGGCCATATGATCACACACTAAGCCAGTGTATTATATAACCAGGCATTTTAGTAAAAAAAATATTGGGCCCAAGTAGTGAAGCTCGGGTCAGAACTTTCCCAAAGTTCAGGGGTTTTTGCTGCAGATCTCCAGTCCTGGCCCATCACTAGTAAAAAACACTTTTATATTGCTTTAATCAAATGCTCAACAATAATACACTAAGCAATATAAAATCTTAATACAAGATTGCAACAAGAATAAGCAGAGGGTGGCCTGTCTGCAGCCACATGCCAGGCAAGTAGGCAAGTATCCCATGTGAATTTTTGCAAAAAGGATATTGGTACGTGAAAAAAGTCTGACCCTGACTCCCTCAACCCCCTTCCCGAGAATCTTTGGTTGAGGGCATGGGATTGGGGTGAGGGCCATGGTGGCCTCCCTCACTTCCTATATACTAATGATTAACATGTGGAAGCGGAACAAGGTAAGCAAGATGACACAAAATCAAAGGGGCAAAATTAAAAGGCAAGTGCAATGCCCCAGTTAATCAGCTGCCAGCTGTCTCTTCATGCTGATGGCACAAGGGAAGGTCATCCATGCTCTGGAAGCTACATAATGGCTACACATTCTAAGACAACCGCCACCTCTCGCTTCAACGGCAAGAGCCCCAGGCCGTGAAGTAGCTGGCATGTATCCCATATTTGTCCAACACTGATAGAGACTAGCTGGGCAAAGCATTAAACCAGGTATTCAGCCTTGTTTTCGTCAAGAACAACGTCAGAAGGAAGGACGGTACAGCGGATGTGGGACTCAGGAGACCATCCTGTGTAGCCGTGGGCAAGTCTCTTAGTCCAGCCCATGCCTCACCAGGATGGAGGGATCGTGAGGATAAACTCCATTGATGATTGGGCGGTGCTGAGGTACTACGGTGCTGAGGACCAAGTAAGTCAGCCGAGCAGTTTGAGTGCCTGGCACTTGAAAATGAAGCCACTAAATCTCCACATTATGATTTGTATTAACGCCTAGCAGCCCAAACAAGACCAAGCCCCACTTTGTGCTGTGGTGCTAAAAGTTGTCAGCAGCCTGCACAGCCAAGGGCTAGTGGCTGCTTTTGCAAAGCAAGCTTCTTGCTCCTGCAGGTCAGAATCAGAGCAACCAGGACTAGGTTACCTCTAAAGTGGTGTCGGTCCCCTCCAGAGATGTAAAAGCTTGACCCCTAGTGGTTGTACCTAAGATCTGCAATGCACGGTGTCACTAAATGAGTAATGGCAAGGAGCCTAGGGGGATGTCTACACTGCAATTAGCCATCCACACAGCTGGCCCGTTAAAGGAGCTGTTTAATTGCTCCAGCCTGAGCTCTGACTACTTCAGCAGGGAAAGAGCGTTCTCTCTCCCGATGCTGCTGGCTCTCTGAGCCAGTGCCCACTGAAGGCAGCGGAAGGATTTCTGTAAACTCCACCAGCCAGTTGATTGGAAGGAACCCTGACCCACTACTTGGACTGGGTGCTGTCAAGAGGTTTTGGCCATCAAAGAGAGTTGCGCATGCACACCTGTAGGCGGTACAAGCTCTCAGTTCTCACAGCCAGGCTGTTCTCTCTTTCAGAGTCCATCATCAGTGTGGTCACATATGGTTCAATTTTGTCAGGAACCTTTTCTAATACTGGGGCCTCACAGATTCAGCCACTGCAGGCTTGACCTGTGGGTGGCATGGGCGGCAAGTTCTATGGGCCCATGGTGCCCGGGCCCCAGGAATATTCCTGTCCAAGGAACCAGGATCCAGCAAAGTTTCCCACCTCCCCCCGCGCTTCCCCTGGCCCCACCGGCTGCCCCCGGGTGATTTAAAACAGCCCGGGGGCTCCTGCCGCCACCCAGCAGTGCAGCAGGGCTGAGCGGCTTCCTCCGCACTCGTTCCACGTGGCTGCCGGCAGGTCCTTGCAGCCCGTGTGAACGGGTTGTGCCGCTGCGCGCTGCCCCTGCCCCAAATGCCCCTGCGGCCAATGGGAAGCTGCAGGGGCAGAGCCTGGAGACAGCAGTGTGAGGAGACCCTGTGGCCTGGCCTGCCCCACCTAGGAGCCGCTGCTGGAGGGGGTGCCCCAGGTAAGCATTGAACCCCCCCATCCACTTCCAGAGCCTGCACCCACACCCCTTCCGCAAACACACCCTTCGGCCCCCAAATTTCCTCCTGCACCCGCACACCCTCTCGGCTCCAAACTCCCTCCCAGAGCCTGCACACCCTCCTCTGGCTGCACCCCTGCCCAGAGCCTGCACCCAGCACCCAAACTCGTTCCCAGAGCCTGCACTCCAGACCCCCTCCCCCACCCCCACCCAAACTCCCTCCCAGAACCTGACCTCTCACCCCTTCTGCACCCAAATTCCCTTCCAGAGTCTGCACCCTGCACCCAATCCCCTGCCCCAGCTGAGAGCCTGCACTCAAACTCCATCCCAGAGCCTGCACCCGACCCCGTCCCACGAAACTCCCTCCCAGAGCCTGACCTCTAACCCCTTCTGCACCCAAACTCCCTCTCAGAGCCTGCATCTACACCCCAATTGCCTGAACCCCAGACACCCTCCCCCACCCAAACTCCCTCCCAGAGCCTTAGGCAGGTGTGTATGTGGAGTTTGCGGTGGGGGGGAGGGTTCTGGGTGTTCTGGGCATCACCAAAATTTCTACAAACCTGCCATCCCTGGGGTGGTTCTCTTCTTTTGTTTGGTCTGCAATTGTACATGTCTGGCAGGTGCCAGCCTGCATGCAATTAAAGCTGCATCTCTGCAAGTGACCAGTCTGGTGTTACTGCAACATCCTGCCCAGGGGCAGTTGGGTGACAGAACAGGTACTCAATTAAGATGCCAGGTTTTGTCACTGGTTTTCAAGTTTGTGCCTGAACTTTCTGGCAGTTACTCAGTCTGTGTTACTTCTTCTTGGGCTTTTGATGAGAGGTGAGTGTCTTATCAGCACCCCCCTTAGCCACCTAGCACTCACCCATTGGTGCTCTGCTTCACATCTTGGTCAACAGAACTGTGTGGGAGCAGTGGGCATGGAACTCAGATTCTTCTGCTTCAAGAGGACAGGTCACTACCACCGAAGGAGAATCTCCATTAGCTGCTAGAAGTGTAGCGCTTATGACACACAGTTGAGCAGTTACAATTCTGTCCCATAGAGGGAACTTTTGTTTAAACACATAAGCCAAACCATTAAAATGTCTGCTGAGAAGAAGTGGTCTAAAAGTGATTGGCAAGGGGCTATTTTAAAATAAGGTTTATGCCCTTTTATATTTCTTTATTGTATATTATGGATGTCCTAAAAGGGGTCTTCCCTCCCCTTCCCCACAAAACAAGCTCAGCTTTCTTTCTTACTTTCAACATACCAAAGGTGGAAAGTTTGATCTTTCCTCGTTTTGCTGGAGGCTTTAGGGGGTGGGATCTCCGACCTGTGTAGAGAGCTGTTATCCCTTTAATGTGAGGGCAGGGCCTCCATCTTTAGCCAAGACATCATTTCCTCCAAATGTTCCGTAGCCACGGGAGTTCATAGAGTCATAGATACTAAGGTCAGAAGGGACCATTCTGATCATCTAGTCCGACCTCCTGCACAACGCAGGCCACAGAATCTCACCCACCCACTCCTATGAAAAACCTCACCTATGTCTGAGCTACTGAAGTCCTGAAATCGTGGTTTAAAGACTTCAAGGAGCAGAGAATCCTCCAGCAAGTGACCCGTGCCCCATGTTACAGAGGAAGGCGAAAAACCTCCAGGGTCTCTCCAATCTGCCCTGGAGGAAAATTCCTTCCCGACCCCAAATATGGCGATCAGCTAAACCCTGAGCATATGGGCAAGATTCACCAGCCAATGGTAACTCAGATCCCATCCATCTAATATCCCATCTCAGGGGATTAGGCCTATTTACCCTGAATATTTAAAGATCAATTTATTACCAAAATCACATTATCCCATCATACCATCTCCTCCATAAACTTATTGAGTAGAATCTTAAAGCCAGATAGATCTTTCGCCCCCCACTGCTTCCCTTGGAAAGCTATTCCAAAACTTCACTCCTCTGATGGTTAGAAACCTTCGTCTAATTTCAAGTCTAAACTTTCTGGTGGCCAGTTTATACCCATTTGTTCTTGTGTCCACATTGGTGCTGAGCTTAAATAATTCCTCTCCCTCTCCCGTATTTATCCCTCTGATATATTTATAGAGAGCAATAATATCTCCCCTCAACCTTCTTTTAGTTAGGCTAAACAAGCCAAACTCCTTAAGTCTCCTTTCATAAGAGAAGTTTTCCATTCCTCGGATCATCCTAGTAGCCCTTCTCTGTACCTGCTCCAGTTTGAATTCATCCTTTTTAAACATGGGAGACCAGAACTGCACACGGTATTCTAGGTGAGGTCTCACCAGTGCCTTGTATAATGGTACTAAAACCTCCTTATCCCTACTGGAAATGCCTCTCCTGATGCATCCCAAAACTGCATTAGCTTTTTTTACAGCCATATCACATTGGCAGCTCATAGTCATCCTATGATCAACCGATACTCCAAGGTCCTTCTCCTCCTCCGTTACTTCTAATTGATGCGTCCCCAACTTATAACTAAAATTCTTGTTATTAATCCCTAAATGCATAACCTTACACTTCTCACTATTAAATTTCATCCTATTGCTATTACTCCAGTTTACAAGGTCATCCAGATCCTCCTATATAATATCCCGATCCTTCTCTGAATTGGCAATACCGCCCAGCTTTGTATCATCTGCAAACTTTATTAACACACTCCCACTTTTTGTGCCAAGGTCAGTAATAAAAAGATTAAATAAGATTGGTCCCAAAACTGATCCCTGAGGAACTCCACTGGTAACCTCCCTCTAACCTGACAGTTCGCCTTTCAGTAGGACCTGTTGCAGTCTCCCCTTTAACCAATTCCTTATCCACCTTTCAATTTTCATATTGATCCCCATCTTCTCCAATTTAACCAATAATTCCCCATGTGGCACGGTATCAAACGCCTTACTGAAATCTAGGTAAATTAGATCCACTGCGTTTCCTTTATCTAAAAAATCTGTTACTTTTTCAAAGAAGGAGATCAGGTTGGTTTGGCACGATCTACCTTTTGTAAAACCATGTTGTATTTTGTCCCATTTACCATTGACTTCAATGTCCTTAACTAATTTCTCCTTCCAAATTTTTTCCAGGACCTTGCATACTACACATGTCAAACTAACTGGCCTGTAGTTACCCAGATCACTTTTTTTTCTCTCTTAAAAATAGGAACTATACTAGCAATTCTCCAATCATTCGGTACAACTCCTGCGTTTACAGATTCATTAAAAATTCTTGCTAATGGGTTTGCAATTTCAGGTGCCAATTCCTTTAATATTCTTGGATGAAGGTTATCTGGGCCCCCCGATTTAGTCCCATTAAGCTGTTTGAGGTTTCGCTTCTACCTCACATATGGTAATATCTACCTCCATATCCTCATTCCCATTTGTCATGCTACCATTATCCCTAAGATCCTCTTTAGCCTTATTAAAGACTGAGGCAAAGTATTTGTTTAGATATTGGGCCATGCCTAGATTATCTTTAACCTCCACTCCATCCTCAGTGTTAAGCGGCCCCACTTCTTCTTTTTTAGTTTTCTTCTTATTTATATGGCTATAGAACCTTTTACTATTGGTTTTAATTCCCTTTGCAAGGTCCAACTCTACTCGACTTTTAGCCTGTCTCACTTGATCCCTACATGTTCTGACCTCAATTAGGTAGCTTTCCTTGCTGATCCCTCCCATCTTCCACTCCCTGTATGCTTTCTGCTTCTTCTTAATCACCTCTCTAAGATGCTTGCTCATCCAGCTTGGTCTACAACTCCTGCCTATGAATTTTTTCCCCTTTCTTGGGATACAGGCTTCCTATAGCTTCTGCAGCTTTGATTTAAAGTAATCCCAGGCCCAGGGAGTTAAAACAGGTGTTAAACAAAAAACAAAGTTTAAGCGAACTGATTAACAGGCCCATCCCCTCTCAATTGCGTTCAGGGTCTCTTGGGATCACACAATTGCAGCAGTTCTCCAATCTGCTGTAGCGTTCAACTGTAACGACGCCTAGAGTTTTTAATGTAAAAAACAAGTGGAAAAAAAATAAAGAAACCCAACCCAAAGCCTTTCAGGCCTGCTTTATCCATCAATAAATGACACAAACCCAAGCATTTTCTGTCCTTTGCAGGTCACCTTTAAGGCCGGATCATCGAGTTACTGGTATCTTTGCCCACAGCTGGTTGCACCAGAGAATCCAAGGCAGAGAAGTAAGCAGCAGTGTGCAGCTGACTGCTGCCAATCTGCTTTGGGGGAGTGGGGCTACCAAGCTTGGTAGGAGCAGCGCTGATTAAGGAGAAAACAAGACATTGTCATGGGGCCCAAGGGTCTGTCTGGGGAGAGGAGAGTCTATGCTAAAGGACCAGGTGGGAGGGGCCCTGAAATGGATGGAGCCGTCCCCCTGTAGCCTTAATCCATGCACACCTCCCTATACCCTGCTCTTCAGTGGCTGGACTCTGTGCTGCTTCGATCTAGTTTCAGCTCTGCTTTCTGTGGCCCAATGATTCCTCACATTATGCCATTTGCTCTTTGGTAGAACCCTTCCTTGAGTCCCATGGGGATTTCTGCTTAAAACCTGATGATATGATAGAGCCCTTTATTCACATCTGTCCAGCATTTAAAACCCTTTGAGGTACTTAGGTGGTCATTTAGCAAGCGAGCTTTTGCCACTGGTGCTGCAGCTCGTGTTCTCAGCCTAGGGCTCTGATTTGGCAGCTGAATGTCCTGGGCAGACATCCGCCCGCACTTGGGGTACATCTACACAGCCCAGGTGGGTCGGCAGAGTCGGGGGAGTGGGGCTTATACTAGTGCTCTAACAATAGCTCTGTAGCCAGAACTGTGAAGTTGCAGCTCAGACTCTAAAGCTTAGGGACTGGGGAAGAGGGGTGGGGCTTCAGAGCCCAAGATCCAGCTCGAACCACAACTTCAAAGGGCTGCCTACAGAACGCTATGCAGAGCTCTAGTACAGCCCCACTAGCTCTGGATGGCTCCCTGCTGTGGGCATTAGAGACATATCCCCTAGTGGGGCTTTGTCTGAGCACAAGGGTCTACCCCTGGGCAGAGGCCCTGAGTTGGCATGGCACTTAGGCCCAAATGTTTCAAGGCATTTCAGCATTGCAGTGCTGAGCATCACAGCGCCCGATTGAAGAGCCTCAGGCTCATTTTCAAAAGGCCAAAATTCCTTTTGACAGTCAATGGCCACACAACAACTCCCAACAAACTTCAGTAAATAACTTGGACTAGGACCAAAGGAGTATTTCAGCCCTTCAATTTATTGTCAAATCATCATCCACTGCAATAAGGAACCAAAATCAACACAAAAATAAATTGCGGTTTGTGTGTGTATATAACTAAAAATGGCAACAGCAACAAAAATAAACCTTTAAATGAGTTGGTTATAGACAGTCAATATCATCAAGTTACTTTGTTGGCTAGATTAATTAGGTGTGATCCAGTCCTAGCAGTAGGTCTAAACATTGCCGCAGATAACAAGAATGCAACTCAAAAGCAGAAAATCAAAAACCATAAATAAGATAAGGATTGAAGTTACCCCCACTCCTGCACAAAAATATAATGGTGCTTTGTGTTGTATTTGTATCTGGTTTAGAGTGGATATTTTGTGCTAACACTCTTCATGTGAACTTACATAGAATTCCTTCATTTAAATAAAAATGAAAAAAGAACAACCTTTCATAACTGCCTTTTTTCCTCCTTTCATTCAATTTGTTTAAATTATTTTTTTCTATACAAGGTAAGTACATTGTCTGTACAAAGTTAAATATACATATTTACAATCATACTTCCGAAGCACTTTGAGTCTTCTCTTCCGTTGATCTCAGCGAAAGATAAGTGTTTTTAAACCCAGGAGTATGGCTAATTTATCAAAACGTATTGCAAGTCATGCTAACAGTTAGTTAGTTGCAGTTACTGTTAATCAGTTTGTATAAAAGCATCGGCATAAAAATAGGCATTTTCTATTATTAAATATGGCTGATGCCAAATAGCAATCTAAACTTTTGCTATTTGTACTGGAAATGTAGGAAGCAGTCTGATGCAACTGGTTTTATCTATCCTTTTTTCTTTTTGAAATAGAATTTCTATCAAAAAGAGCATTCATTTTTGACTTACAGGCAAGTATGTGGGCAAGCTGTGTTTTTTCAAAAAAGTACAAATATATGCAGCTGGTAATAGCTGTATAAACACAGCTTTACCAATTGGTTTGTCTTGCTAGTTTCATTAGGAGGCAGCCAAAATGTATGTGTTTAAACAAGAACCACCACCACCAAAAAAAAAGCAAGCTCAGTAATATTTTGCTAGCATCTATCCGAATCTCTATGATAGAATACCAGGAAAAAATAAAGTCTTTATTGCAAAGTGTACACTTCAAAATGCGTGCAGTTATTCAGCACAACATTTAGGGAGAAAACAGCCACGGGATTTGCAAACAGGATCTGTGCCCCCTACATTTTCCATTATTTGTGTTCCATTTTTGTAAAATTTGGGTTGATTCCTCATGGAAATTGTAACCCTGTTCGTTTCTATGCACACAATACGCTCACCCATATACACACACACACACACACAGAAAAACCTGCAGGGGAGGATATTATGAAGCAGAATATTACCAAAGTTGAGGGTTTTTTTTGGCTGATTGCTCTGGATTAAACTGCCAGTTCAAAGCCCCTCCCCATTTGATAGAGTGTTACCTAGTCTAACCACATAAAACCGTTCTCTGCCTGCCATGTACGTTAAGGTGCACATCACAAAGAAAGAACTGAGAATGAAAGTGGGAGGCAGAGTGAAAATTACCTTGCAGATGGGGGTAATCTCAGAGAAAGCCTCCCCCAGTTATAGAGAGGGAGCAGCTGCAGAGCTGCATGTTGCTCCAATGCATCACAGTTCCCATTGCTTTTTCTCTCACACAAGCAAAACCTATCACACACTCTATTCTGCTGCTTCCCCCAACTCTGTCTCAGAGGCAAGTACTCAATGAAAAGAATGAAAACTAAGCTCTGTCCTCAGAACTCTTGTGGAGGAGGGGCAAATAACACAAAGGCAGCATTGTAAACTAGAAACTTTGTCTCTTTCCTTCAGCAAACAAGAACAGTAAGCCCAGCGTCACTCAGACCCAGACCCTGCACATTCAACCCAGAACCGTACCACATAACCACATCCCCATTCCACTTCTCATCTTCTGTTTATTACATTAATAAATTGTCTGATTTCAAATGTCTTTGCTACTTAAATGTTGTCTGGTAACAAAGAATACTAATCAGCGTTGCAGGTGCATGATTGTTTTAGAGCTACAGCAGTTTCACATAGTTGCCTGGGAAAGTGCCAAACTGTCTTGTTCTCCGAGATGTACCTGTTGGGAAAGAAAACGAGAATGCAATTGAATAAGATGGAGCTACAGGGGAAGGTCACTGGGTTTGGAAATGGAAAGAGCAGCCTGCTTTGTTTGTAAGCCAGACTGGGTACAAATCATTATTCTTGGCAACGCAGGAGAAGAGGGGTCCTGGTCAAAAATTCTGTTGTTCCTCAATAGAATTAACTGAAACACTTTTGTCACTAACCGCACTCATTTTGTTTAATTTTAATACAGCAATTGTTAGTGCTGGATTGACAGGGCTGTAGCCTAGGGGCCAGACTCTGATCTTTGCTACATCCATTTAAATCAGCTGAAATCAATGGAGTGATTTGCCCAGGTGCGATGGAGAGCACAATCTGGGCCTATGTCCTCAGAACACAACCGGGCCAGGCTTCCATGTGCTTTGCACCCACAGATAGGCCTGAGGTCCAAAGAGCTCATCTCCCATTGCATTGCTTATGGTCAGACTTAAAGAGAACTCAGCACCCAGCGTACTTAACTCTTTGGAAAATCTGGCCTGGACATGCACAGGTTTCAAAGTGTGCCTCAGCCCTGCTCTGGAGGGAAGCCCTGCTACGAGAGAGGGGCTCTCAAGCCTCTCAGGGTATGTCAATACTTGAGTGAGGAGGAGGAGACATAACCATGGCTAGCTCTCCTAGAGATAGCGTGTTAAAACAGAGCACAGCTGTGGCAGCACGAGCGGCTGTCTTGAGTGTGTCTCCACCAGGGATGCTCAGCTGCTAGCTTCTCTCCCCACTCATGCTGCTGCACTGCACTCCATTTCTCGTACGCTCGCTCAGTGAGAGCTTGGCAGGTATGTGTCCTCAAACTGCCAATCACAACCCAGCTTGATGCATGCACGTACCCTTGGTCTCTGACCCATTCAGCTCTTGGCATCTCTGCTGAGGCTGCTACCAGGCATGCCAGCTATCATCCCTTTTGGAAATGGGCAGTGCATTGGTGTATTCCTTTTTTCTGCTTAAATGAGAGTCATAATCACGGGCTACTCCGCTGCTCATCTACCAAACCCTTTCCTTCAAATCATTCTTTAAAATCCGCTTCTCTCAGCAATCCCCTCTAACACTCCTTTCCTGCTCAGCCCTTTCCCTGTGACTTGGCTTGTTCAGAGCAAGTTCCCTGAGCCAGGGGAAGTGTGTATGAAGTGCAGTACAGCACTGGATCAGTGCGGCGCAGAACAATTAGAGACGGCCGATTTTCTTCCTTCGAGACTTTTTGATGAAAAATGGCCCTTTCAGGAAACTTAATTTTGCTGAAAGCGTTTTTTTTTTTTTTTTGGTTTAAAATCTTCTGCTGTCTTTAAAAAATAGAAATTTTGAATTTTGGAAATTTGGTTTTCTGGACTGTAGGGTTATTATTTTATTTATTTATTTTATGTTTATCTCCCCTCCACATATTTCTTCCTCTCCCCTTCCCCCTGCCACCAATTTTCCTTTCTCCATTCTCTATAACATGTCAAAGCTTCCTCAACTTTGGAAAAATTCCAGAGTGGCCAAAGAAAAACTGAAATTCTGTAATTATGCCACCTTTCCAAAACTGGGGAAGTTTTGAAAAGTTACAGAGTAGCAAGAGGAAAAATGAGAAAATGAAAAAGTTGCTCGGAAAAATCCATCTGCCTGGATATCATTCCTGTATTGTTCTCAGTGGAAAAAATATGGGAAGAGAGGAAATTAAAAATGTTTCAAAAATATTTCATGACAAATTTTGGGAAAAAAACCCCAAAACATTGCTCCATTTTGAAGCAATTTCCAGATTTTGAAATTTTCCACTACTCCCCATTTTTTACTGCCTGTAATAATAATAATAATTAATAATAAACATATGATGCACTCACCCACAAACCAGCCATCGTCGCATTTCTCCATGACATCTACAATATCTCCATCCCTTAGCTCCAGCTCATCGTCGTTCTGGGGAATATAGCTGTACAGGGCTTGGTAGCTAAGTCTAAAAGCCAAGAGAGGGAGAGAGATGTTACAAATTATTCAGTGAACTTTGCTGACATCCAATCACGTCCAATACACACTGTATTTTGAAAAGCTACCACATGTTTATTTTATGTCCTATTATGGAGTCCAAAACCAATTGTAAACAACCTGTGCTGCTAAAGCAGGGCTAGGCATTGTCACGCGAACACAGTCCACAGCAAGGAACAATTGTACAGCTGCACTGCAAGGAACATCCCAAAGAAGGAACTGGAATTAGGAAGCCACAACTTCCACTTTGTTTCGTCCTTACTCCCAGGGAGTACTGCTGGTAGAACCAAGACTCCATCATTCCCCACCTCCTCCAAATTCTGGGTATATCCACTTCTGCCCTGGGCAGAATGGGAGTTCATCTGCTTGCCCAGGCCTCTAGTCATAGTCCACTGCACACTGAGTGTCCTGGTGCCTGACTGAAATGCCTTTGAGAAAGGTTCGCTTTGTACACAGCAACTGTTTGAAGAAGAGTACAGACAGGAGAAATCAGGGACTAAATTCTGCTGAGGTACACACATTTGACTCCACTGCAACCAAGATGGAGCCTGTGGGTTTGGAGATGAAGCTGATCCAAGCCCATAGCTCTGAGCAACCCCCAGAGCTTTGTGTGAAGTTTGGCTCCAATTCCCAGCCTTGTGGATCAGCCCTACCTCTCCTTGGGAGTGAAATCAGTGCTGGGTGATAGGTGCCAAATGTCCAGCCCTGGAGACTCTAGTCCTCAGGTTCTCCAGAGACTAGGCTGGTGGGAAGCACAAGCTCCTTTGATGCTGCCCCACCAGTGGACTTCAATCACAAATGTTTATTAAGGAATTAGAGAGTAATTTTGGCTGAGAGTTTCAAAGCCATCTACGGGATTTAGATATACAATCTCCATTGATATTAATGGAAGTTATGTGTTTAAATGCCCTAGGCCAGTGGTTCTCAACCAGGGGTACGTGCACTCCTAGGGGTACGCAAAGGTCTTCCAGGGGGTACTCAACTCATCTAGAACAGTGTTTCTCAACCTCGGGGTGACAGCCCCCAACTTTGCCAACTTTGGCTGGATGAATTCCTGGAGATTTCATCTCATGATATAATCTTTAATTAAAGATAAATCTTTAATTCCTGGAGATTCCAGGACAATCCTAATCGCCAGGGTGGTCATGGGATCGCAAATGCAGGGGTGGCATTAGGGGGTGGTAAGTAGGGCAATTGCTTGGGGCCCCACGCCACAGGAGTCCCCGCAAAGCTAAGTTACATGCTTCAGCACCACCACCTGGGGCTTGAGCTTCAGACAAGGCTCACAAGTGAAAAACAAGCTCAAGTATCACACTGAAATGTAAGGTTTCAGAGTAGCAGCCGTGTTAGTCTGTATTCTCAAAAAGAAAAGGAGTACTTGTGGCACCTTAGAGACTAACAAATTTATTATAGCATAAGCTTTCGTGAGCTACAGCTCACCAAATGCATCCGATGAAGTGAACTGTAGCTCACGAAAGCTTATGCTCTAATAAATTTGTTAGTCTCTAAGGTGCCACAAGTACTCCTTTTCTATATGCAGGAGCGTGACTCTTAATTGTGAGATCTCCTGAGCAGCAACTGGGAACCTGATTCAGATCCTGTGTATGTACGATATACTGAACATTTACCCTGTGCTAATTTCCATTATGCTTTGAAGGACTGTATTACTTTACAAGATTCCTCAAGCACGTCTTTCTGTCTCTATGCATTGGTATGATGGGCCCGATTCTCGCTGCTTTGCTCCTTTGGTAGTTTTTTACCCCTGTGCAAAGCACTACCCACTCAGGATGCTTGTGCTCCCACTTCTACACAGGTGAAAATGACTTCACAAGGCAGTAAAGAATCAGGGCCCCTGGCCAAAAACTTGGAACACAGTTTTTCCCTCCATCTGTGTGTAAGAAACAGGGATTCAAGCTGCAGAAAGAGAAAATGTAGTACTGTCCATCCCAAGCATTCCAGAACCCCAAATCAGGGCACCCCCCGTCATGTACAAGCAGCATATTGTGCCCGGTGCTGTATAAACACAGGGGTCCTGTTTTCATGCTTTTCGCTGCAATGATGAGGGCTAGAAATTTCCCTCCTTATTTTTTAATGAAAGTTGACACTATTGCATAATCACATGCCTCCAGGGCCTGGATCTTTAAGAAAAAAACCAAATAACGTCACACTTAACAGCACATGACAGATGCAAACCAGGCCCCTGGGAGAGAGGGCAACCAGAGCCACTTACATGTCTCCTGGTGTTTGACTCCTGTCAGGGCTGGCTCCTTGTTGATGTGCTTGAGGTTGCTGAGAAATGATTAGAGATGGTTTATTGTCATTAGAGGCCACCATGTGGCGAGAGTCAAGAGGTTGAGAAATAGCACTGCAGTAGTGAACAGACTTTTCTGCAATGTTTATGATCTCATTGCAAACTGCTTCCTGCGTGGTAGGCAGCATTGACATCCACGGAACACCCATAGAACAGTCAACAAGGAATGGGGGGTGGGAAGGAAAAAATAGACAGGAAGAGATGGGACATTCCAGATGCAGTACATAAGTCCAGTCAAACAAAAGAGTTGTAGATCCAGGTAAATATCCAGGTAGTGGAGTGCAGAAGGGATCCAGGTGTAAGCATGGAAAAACAGGCAATACAGAAGAATTTGTTTGAAGATTTGTTTAAAAAAACCACACAATAGCATAAGAGGTTGCAATTAGTCAGCAGTGGCACCATTACAATCGCTACAGTTGGAATACGAGAACACACACTCCAGTCATGCACTACTCATTTAACTCTAATCCAATACAGACAATGCAATTATACCAATTCCATGTTGGCTCTGGTAGTTTTTCTAGATGCTAAATTCTATTTTTCCATTACAAATACAATGATATCTAGATTTTTTTATGACAAAGAAAGCAGCTGGCAACTTTAAATTCTATGAAGGCGTTACTGTCTGTCTACGACTGTGCATCTGATTGAAACAGTGGCCTTACCACATAGCTCTTTTCAGACTCTGTGAGATCTGGTCCTGCTCTCAGTGAATGGTGAGAAGGCTGTGTGATCACCAAGCAAATTATAAGGAAGACATTTTAGCAGAAGTTACATCGGTCAGAATAAAAATTAAAAAATGACGCACACAGAAAACAAAAAAAAGCACAAAACCACCCACCGCCACTTGATTCAGACAATAGGATTTTTTAAACAGGGGATATTGGAGAGTACAGCAATGCAATTGCATTGCAGCAGCATGTGTGCTGCAAAGGGTAATAGAATGGCAAAAAAATTAAAGGGTTAGCATAGGCAACTAGAGGAGGAGATGAAAAGATGAGACACAGCTAGATACACATATAGCAAACAGCATTGCATTGAATTCCTGTAGGGGAAAAAGACATGGACAGAAGCACAAGTGTCAGATTCTCAGACCTTTAGGCCAAAGACCCTAATGAAAAAGGACATTGCTATTATCTCTGGAAAGGCCCTTGGAGACATTTAGGATCAGGAAAAATGACAGCTCAGCTGCCTCCTAAAGAAGAGTGGGCCAGATCCTCAGCTGGTGTAAACTGATGCAGCTCAGCTGAAGTCACTCCAAGTGCCCCACTGTCATAGGTGCGGGAACTGAAGGTGTGGGGGATGCTGAAGCACCCCCAGTTTTTGTGTGGGGTCCTGCCCGTCACCCTGAACCCAGGGTCCTAGCGCTGCTGGCCCTGCACCTGGGTCCTGACTCCCAGCTGCAGGACCTGTGCCCGGAGCTCTGTTCTTGGCCCCGTGCATGGGGACTCAGCTCCTGACCTGCGCCCAGGGCTCTGTTCATAGCCTGCAACTTGGAAGCATGCGAGGTCCCCGCTGCCGCTGGCCCCACGCTGGAGGCTCTGCTCCCAGCCTCGCATGTGAAGTCCCAGCCTTGGCCCCCTTACACCTGTCTGCGTCCCCCTTCCCCCCCCGAGTAATGGCCCCTCTCTTGGCCCCAACTCTGGGGTGTGAGGGAGGGTACAGACAGGAGTAAGGGAGGAGGTGAGGTAAAAAGTTTGGCGTGGGCACCACTGGCTTTCAGCACCCCCACTGTAAAAAATGTTCCAGCACCACTGGCCATTGTCACTGCATGGGAGCTACACTGATTGAGACTAGGTGAGGGTCTGAGCCGTTACATGAATTCTAAGAATGCAGCAGCCTTTCAGAGGGACCAGTGCTTCTGAACAGAGATGGGCCTGGACCCAACCCCCACATCAAACACACCTGAGCTTTAGAGCCATTCTGAACACTGCCACCTAGGTGCATCTTTTCTTCGGCATTGCTCCTTCTCCATCTCCCCCCACCACCTCCCCACTGGAGAGCCATTCCCATGCCCTAGATTACTTTCAAGAAAAAGCAGCTTGTCTGGAGACTCTTTTAAGGTACACGCAACTGGATGGAACATGAAAAAAATCCCGCTACAAATATTTGCATTTACATTGCGATCTTGCATTTTTTACACACTCAGAACTCCTAAGGAAAGCAGTGGGCATACTGCCTGTGCAAGAAGTGCAGGACTCGTCCTCTGTAGGGCTACTATTCTAGTCTGCAATACAGATGGGTTGCCTAGGATAAGGAATGTTGCCACTAGCTGTGAGCTTTCAGTAAAATGCTAGACCCAAATCTTTTTCCAGAGGGTCCATTTCACTCTTTCCCCATATTTTTTGTTCATTTCTGTGCACCCTCTGCACTGCGGAGTTCTCTAAAGGCCTTGATGTGCTTGCAGCTCAGGAGAAAGGCTCCTCATGGCATTTCTAGACAGAGTGGAGGGAAGAAATAAAGAACTTAATGGATGGCAGGAGATTTCCAGCTTGAGTTCTTGACAAATCAGACGTCAAGAATTATAACATTCAAAAACCAGTTGGAGAACACTTCAATCTCTCTGGTCACTCGATCACAGACCTAAGAGTGGCTATACTTCAACAAAAAAGCTTCAAAAACAGACTCCAACGAGAGACTGCTGAATTGGAATTAATTTGCAAACTGGATACAATTAACTTAGGCTTGAATAGAGACTGGGAATGGATGAGTCATTACACAAAGTAAAACTATTTCCCCCTCCCACCCCACCCCCCACTGTTCCTCTGATATTCTTGTTAACTGCTGGAATTAGCCTACCTGCTTGTCACCATGAAAGGTTTTCCTCCTTCCCCCCCCTGCTGTTGGTGATGGCTTATTTTAAGTGATCACTCTCCTTACAGTGTGTATGATAAACCCATTGTTTCATGTTCTCTGTGTGTGTGTATATAAATCTCTCCTCTGTTTTTTCCACCAAATGCATCCGATGAAGTGAGCTGTAGCTCACGAAAGCTTATGTTCTAATAAATTTGTTAGTCTCTAAGGTGCCACAAGTACTCCTTTTCTTTTTTTATCAAAGACTAAAGTATCATCTCACAGTTCCTTCATCTTAAGGTCCCTGACAAGTATGCCCACCCAATCGCAATGCAGCCAGAAATCTCTTCTAGTCAATCTGTCTCTCTGGGGATTAAAAATTACTCATAATTAATCATTTTGCTCATAAACTATTTGTTCTGACTTTGTATGTTTCAGTAGAGAGAAAATAGAAAGCGATTGGGATGGTCTTACCACAATGGAATTAGAGCTCATGGCATTTATTGGGTAGTCTGAAATTTTTACAGGATTTTTGGAAGTCATTCCTGCATCAGTCCTCAAAGGCTAATAGGATGATTAGAAAGTCAAAATTAATATTCTGCAAAGGAATTCAATATAGTACATCAAAGGCAAAGAAATCAGAGTTAACTGAGGAGGGAAAAGCTGATTTTCATGGCTATGGTACAAAGCATCTACACATAAGAATTACCGTTTGATTCAGGAAAACTCAGGCTGCCCCATCCTAATACATTCCCTGCTGGAAATGCCCCTTAAGACCATAAAATAGTAAGGCCCATGTAAATGGGCACACTTCCCATGGACTCACAGGGAGCTGCACTGGTGCATATACATATACATGGTAATTATATATATATTATGTTTATACACTTACACCTGGATCCCTTCTGTACTGGCACATATATATATAAACATCTGACTCGCCTCCCACCATGCACTTTCAGTATCTGATCATTCATCCCCTCCATAGCAAAGGCCTGGTAAAATTTGTGGGCATCTGTTCCTTGATCTCAATAGGACTTGGGCCAAAAGTGGAGGTGATGAGCTCGCCCTAACTCAGGATTTGCCCAGTATGGCCCATGGGGGTGCAGCTGGAAATAATGTGACAAGAAGGAGAAAAGGAAAATGTGGCTGAACTGTAGGGAAAACCACTGGATTGTGGGATAATCTCCCAATGGTAGGAATGGAAACCCCAATCCGCTGCGATAGTAAAACTAGACAGGCACAAGCCTGGGCAATATAGAGTAAGGACCCATCCCCAGTTGGCAGGCAGTGTGGGAGGGAAGAGAATGAGGAGACCTAAGAGGTAGAGATTCCAAGGCCAGAAGGGACCCTTGTGACCATCTTGTCTGGACCCCCTGAGTAACACAGGCCTTGAGACCTGCCCCACATAATATCTAGAACACAGCTCTTAGAAAAATATCCAATCTTGAGTTAAAAATGGTCAGTGATGGAAAATCCACCATGATCCTTGGGAAATTGTTCCAGTGGTTAATTACCCTCACTGTTAAAAATGTACACTGTATTTCCACTCTGAATTTGTCTACCTTTAATTTCCAGCCATTGGATTGTGTTAGACCTCCCTCTGCTAAATGGAAAATCCCATTATTAAATACTTGTTCCCCCTGTAGATACTTATAGACTGTAATCTAGCCATTCCTTAACCTTCTCTGTGTTAAACTAAATAAATTGAGCTCCTTGAGTCTATCACTACAAGGCATATTTTCTAATCCTTTAATCATTCTCATTGAAACCTCTCCAATTCATCAACATCCTTCTTGAATTGTGGGCACCTGATCTTGTCATCTCTACTTGCTGAAGGGGCAGGGGGAGAAGGGGAATGTTTATATAATCATATTGCTGTCCAACAAATGACCCTGCCACCGTGGTTTTGTATTCAAATGGTCAACATATTTTAAAAGAAAAAAGATGTTGTAGAACCAAAATACCAATACACTGGGGATGCGGGGGGGTGGGGGGGAGTGTTTAAATATAGCATGTATACATGGGTAGAGGGGCTTTCATTGGCACATTCAAATGTTGAAATTGCCCTCTAAATAAACAGACACACACACAAACTCAGAAGGCAGGCTGAGGTATCTGATCATATGATGCATAAATTTAAAGCTGTGAAACAGAGGGATCTCTTGGAGAAATTAATTCACCTCCACTGGTGTTTAATTTAAACATAAAGCTCTATAAGTAACATACTGTACAAATCCCATCAAAGAAACAGATTTACAATAATGCTCAGTGCTACATCCTCACCAAAGCAAAGCGCTTAAACACATGCTTAATTTCCATTGACTTCAATGGCACTAAGGTGCTTTGCTGAATAGAGAGAAACTTAAGCACATGCTTAACATAAAGTTAAGTTATATGAACATTAACTATTTAGTCAAATGGCAATAGCCTGCCTTGTTCCCCACGACACAGACATAAGTAATGACACAGCTTTGTAATGATGCCAGAATAAATCTGCACAATTTAATAGTTCAGGCACCCACTGAGATAGTTTTTCTTGTTAGAAAAAAAGCTCATGAGTGGGATTTTCCAAAGTGCTCAACACTGGCCTACCTCTTTTCCCATTGAAGTCAGCTGGTTTCAATGTACTTATTTAATCCAACATTTTTGTTTCCTAACCAAAAAATCCCTTTTTTCAGCTGTATGCCCTGTATTGCTCCATCCCTTACAGGTGGAGGGAAACAAAGGATGACCTTAACATAAACTGACAGACAATTGGTATCTTTCCAAACAAAGAAGCACAGCAGCAATGATACCTCTCCAGGTGAATGGACTGTTCTGAATGAAGAGGGGGACTCCTCAGCTTAAGTTGATGAGGCAAAGAAAAACTAAATCTATTATATATAGACCCCAGTAGAAAGGAGACCAAGAGCTCTCACAAAGGATGCTGAAAAGGTCACTTAGAGCTGCACGAAGCTTGCTCAAGGTCTCATCTAAAGCTCTTTGAAGTCCACAGAAGGACTTTGATGGGCTTTGGATCAGACCGTAGGACTAGCTCTATGGTAGAATTTTTTTTCCAAAATGTTCCCGTGCTACCATGGCACTGGCAGTGGCAGGCATTTTAACCACAGTTTCATGCAGCCCTTCTTTGAGCTTAGAAACACAGGGGGCCAGATGGAAACCTGTCTACACTAGTGCTCCTGCTGTTGCTTCCGCTGGTAGAGCTCAACTGGTGGCAGCAAAAGTGGGAAACTGTAGGGAAAAAAAATCTTAGTGTGGACAGAGCTTTACGAAACAAATGAAACATAGCTGAATGGGATCCATGGGGCCACATGCCAGATACAAATCATGCGCGGATTCCACCACACTGTATGTTGTGTTGCCATTTCCATTAATGCAAAGCGGGTGAAAATAATCTCCATACAGATTTGCTAGTGTTTGACACCCACATTGCATGGGTGGAAATGACTACATAGGCTAGGATTCATTTACACTACAGTCCCTCTGCACTCTCAGAATGATGTAAAGGGGCCTCAGTGTAAATCAGAATCAATCTTACAAGTTGAAATGCAAAGGAGGCTCTGGCTGGTCTAGATAGATAGCTTTATGTAAAACCCTTTCACCTGTTACTAGATGTGGTTAGTTGTTGTTAGATGTTTGGCTGTGTGTGTGTGTTCCCTCTGTGTGCCGCCCCAGCTGGCATGGTAGACCTTGAGCGAACCGTTAAGGGACGAAGGCACCCAGCCAGGTTTATTGTCAACGAAGCATGGTACTAGTATCCTGCAGACTCTACCGGACCACTAATACATGTATGCCCATAACAATGGACCAACTCAGTGAATGGCGGGACTTTCCGTTCCTCCCTAGGCCAGACAAAGAGACTCCCTCTGAGATGCATCTTTATATCCCAACACAAACAAGTTAGTACTGCCTCTCTGACATAGTTAGTTACTGCCACTGATGTGGCTAGTTATCACTCATTACCTGTACATGATGGTTCGATCAAAAAATCTCTATTACATATTGTCATCCTAACCTTATCTTTTAGGAGGGGTCAGTGTGTTCCTATTATTCTTGAGGAATGTTTTTGTACCATCCTTGGGATGTTCTGGTACCACTTGATATCGGGATGTGTTTGCATGAGTACTCTGTGCTTAGCACTTCTTAGGAATGTGTATTTCTGCAATATCAGCCCAGTTCTTGCCATGTTCTGTTGGCAGGTCCTGCCTTATACCAGGCCTCTGATACAAGGGCTTATGTCTCAGGTTCTCTTGCTACTATATTCCCCCACTTTTTGTCTTTTTATGGGGAGGATGTTTACCCATTGTCCTGGAAAAGTATAATGCATGGATTGAAGGTGGCCCAGTGAGCTAAACACTGTTATGGGGCCCCCTTACTTTCCCATCCACACATTCATGCCCCATGTGTCCCTTAGTCTGCACATTCCCTCATACGACTGATGGACAGATTTTATTTTCCAATTGTTATTAGTCCCTTATAGTGGGCTGGGAATATTAGACCCGGGACTTTGATTTAGGAATGTAGTTTTATGATTGAACCTTGGGAGCACTCCCAGATAATTAATACATATGAATAATGTGGATATGATATATATATATATATATATATATATATTTGTAGTGTATATGGATATATATGTATGTAAGGTAAGTGGGGAAGTGGGATACCGGGAGGAAATACAAGGAGGATGGTGCAAGAGGGGAGGCCTCCTGATTCATACTGAGAAAGGGCAATCGGCTAGTTATCTTACATGCCTGTACATGAAAGCAAGAAGCCTGGGAAACAAGCAGGAAGAATTGGAAGTCCTGGCACAGTCAAGGAACTATGATGTGATTGGAATAAGAGAGACATGGTAAGGTAACTCACATGACTGGAGCACTGTCATGGATGGGTATAAACTGTTCAAGAAGGACACGTGGGGGAGAAAAGGTGGAGGAGTTGCGCTGTATGTAAGAGAGCAGTATCATTGCTCAGAGCTTCAGTATGAAACTGGAGAAAAGCCTACTGAGAGTCTTTGGGTTAAGTTTAGAGGCAAGAGCAACAAAGGTGATGTTGTGGTGGGAGTCTGCTATAGATCATCAGACCAGGAGGATGAGGTAGACAAGGCTTTCTTTGGATAATTAACAGAAGTTTCCAGATCACAGGCCCTGGTTCCAATGGGGGACTTCAATCACCCTGACATCTGCTGGGAGAGCAATTCAGCACTGCACAGAAAATCCAGGAAGTTTTTGGAAAGTGTTGGGGACAACTTCCTGGTGCAAGTGCTGGAGGAACCAACTAAGGGCCATGTGTGATGGTGCCCCCCATAAGGCTTTATGGAAATATGCTTATGAATATTTGACATAACTGGAACATGTTTTATGCTACATATGCCATGTAATACATCTACTGAATCTATTAATCCTATTTGTATGCATGTATCATTTTTGTATTCAAAGTTATGAATATTGGCCGTGTACTGGCTTGATTTCTGAATAAGCTTAGTAGAGCATTTGGTCAGTTTCTGGAGAAAGGAATTCGCAAAGTTAAGTGCCCAATCAAGAAGCACTTAAGGAACAATGCATCTTGGAATGCTCCAATCCACATAAGAAGTCTTCCTGGAGACATTCAAGATGCCATGTCGGCAATGGCTTCTGCCTGTAAAAACTGTGAGACATGTGACTTGCCCAGGTGACTCCAGAACTCCATCTTGGAGCTGGACTTTGCATAGGTGAGAGGAGGGGGTCTGCACCCACAAGAGAAAGTCTATTTAAGCCCGTGGGAGACCCCTCCATTTTGTCTTCAGCTGGCTAAGGAGATGGCCTCTCCACCCCCAAGGATACCTGAAAGAAACTGGAACAAAGGACAGTAACTACAGTGGGTGTGAATGCTTGCTGGACCCAGACTAGAAGGAAGCTAGTCTGTAAAAGAGAGCTTACTGGAACTGGTGAGGTTTTTTATCTGTATTCAGTTTGATTAGACATAGACTTGCATGTTTTATTTTATTTTGCTTGGTAATTCACTTTGTTCTGTCTGTTACTACTTGGAACCACTTAAATCCTACTTTCTGTATTTAATAAAATCACTTTTTACTTATTAATTAACCCAGAGTATGTATTAATACTTGGCGGGGGGGTGGGGTGGGGAGAACAGCTGTGCATATCTCTCTATCAGTGTTATAGGGGGCGAACAATTTATTTATTTACCTTGTATAAGCTTTATACAGGGTAAAACGGATTTATTTAGGGTTTGGACCCCATTGGGAGTTGGGCACCTGAGTGTTAAGGACAGGAACACTTCTGTAAGCTGCTTTCAGTTAAGCCTTCAGCTGTTAGGGGTCGTGGTTCTGACCTGGGTCTGGGTTTCCAGCAGGCTAGCGGGTCTGGCTCAAACCAGGCAGGGCACTGAAATCCTAAGCTGACAGGGCAGGAAAACAAGGTCAGTAGTCTTGGCACATCAGATGGCAACTCCCAGGGGGTTTCTGTGATCAAACCATGTCACACCATGCTCCTCTTGATCTGCTGTTCACAAACAGGGAAGACTGGTAGGGGAAGTAGAAGTGGGTGGCAACCTGGGCATCAGTGACCATGAGATGGTCGAGTTCAGGATCCAGAAAAAAGGAAGAAAGGAGAGCAGCAGAATACGGACCCTGGACTTCAGAAAAGCAGACTTTGACTCCCTCAGGGAACTGATGGGCAGGATCCCCTTGGAGGCTAATATGAGGGGAAAGGAGTCCAAGAGAGCTTGGTGTATTTTAAAGAAGCCTTATTGAGGGTGCAGAAAGAAACCATCCCGATGTGCAGGAAGAATAGCAAATATGGCACTTGACTAGCTTGGCTTAACAGTGAAATGCTTGCTGATATTAAACACAAAAAAGAAGCTTACAAGAAGCGGAAACTTGACAGATGACTAGGGAGGAGTATAAACATCATGCTCGAGCATGTGGGGGTATAATCAGGCAGGCCAAAGCATAACTGGAGTTGCAGCTAGCAAGGGATGTGAAGGGTAACAAGAAGGGTTTCTACAGGTATGTTAGCAACAAGAAGGTGATCAGAGAAAGTGTGGGACCCTTACTGAATGGGGGGGGGGCAACCTAATGACAGATGATGTGGAAAAAGATGCTCTTTTTGCCTTGGTCTTCACAGACAAGGTCAGCTTCCAGACTGCTGCACTGGGCAGCACGGTATGGGGAGGAGGTAAGCAGCTCTCAGTGGTGAAAGAACAGGTTAAGGACTATTTAGAAAAGCTGGACATGCACAAGTCCATGGGGCCAGATACAATGCATCCGAGGATGCTGAGGGAGTTGGCTGATGTGATTGCAGAGCAATTAGCCATTATCTTTGAAAACTTGTGGCGATCCGGGGTGGTCCCGGATGATTGGAAAAAGGCAAATATAATGCCCATCTTTAAAAAAGGGAAGGAGAATTGGGGGAACTACAGACTGGTCAGCCTCACCTCAGTCCCCGGCAAAATCATGGAGCAGGTCCTAAAGGAATGCATTTAGAATTCTATGATTCTATGAAGCACTTGGAGGAGAGGAAGGTGATCAGGAACAGTCAACATGGATTCACCAAGGGCAAGTCATGCCTGACCAACCTGATTGCCTTCTATGATGAGATAACTGGCGCTGTAGATACGGGGAAAGCAGTGGATGTGATATACCTTGACTTTATGAAAGCTTTTGATATGGTCTCCCACAGTATTCTTGCCAGCAAGTTAAAAAAGTATGGATTGGATGAATGGACTATAAGGTGGATAGAAAGCTGGCTAGATCATCGGGCCCATGACTAGTGATCAATGGCTCGATGTCTAGTTGGCTGTTGGTATCAAGCGGAGTGCTCCGGGGTCAGTCCTGGGGCCGGTTTTATCCCAGATCTTCATTAATGATCTGGATGATGGGATGGATTGGTAGGAGAGCTGTGGGGAGAGGTAGATATGCTGGAGGGTAGGGATAGGGTCCAGAGTGACCTAGATAAATTGGAGGATTGGGCCAAAATAAATCTGATGAGGTTCAACAAGGAAAAGTGCCGAGACCTGCACTTGAGACGGGAAGAATCCCATGCACTGCTACAGGCTGGGGACCAACTGGCTAAGCGGCAGTTCTGTAGAAAAGGACCTGGGGATTAGAGTGGATGAGAAGCTGGATACGAGTCAACAGTGTGCCCTTGTTGCCAAAAAGGCTAACGGGATATTGGGCTGTATCAGTAGAAGCATTGCCAGGAGATCGGGGGAAGTGATTATTCCCCTCTATTTGGCACTTGTGAGGCCACATCTGGAGTACTGTGTCCAGTTTTGGGCCCCCCACTACAAAAAGGATGTGGACAAATTGGAGAGAGCGCAGCAGAGGACAATGAAAATGATTGGGGGATGGGGCACATGATTTATGAGAAGAGGCTGAGGGAAGTGGGCTTATTTAGTCTACAGAAGAGAAGAATGAGGGGGGATTTGATAGCAGCCTTCAACTATCTGAATGGGGGTTCCAAGGAGGATGGATCTCGGCTGTTCTCAGTGGTGGCAGATAACAGAACAAGGAGCAATGGTCTCAAATTGAAGTGTGGGAGGTCTAGGTTGATTATTAGAAAAAACTATTTCACTAAGAGGGTGATGAAGCACTGGAATGGGTTACCTAGGGCGGGGGTGGAATCTCCATCCTTAGAGGTTTTTATGGCAAAGTCCTGGCTGGAATGATTTAGTTTGGGTTGCTCCTGCTTTGAGCAGGAGGTCAGACTAGATGACCTCCTGAGGTCTCTTCCAAGCCTAATCTTCTATGATTTGATGTATGTGTACATATAATACCACCTTATATTCAAGCATAACAATCATTTTTCAATCTGGTGTTGTAGTTTGGCCCCTTTACTTTGGTGCTGCATATAGCAACACATTGGTGACCACCGACTACTGATCTGGTAAGTAAGCGAGCTGTCCTCCGTAGGAATCGCAATCTAACATGACAGAAAACCACCAGCTAGGGAACCCTCTTAGCCCCTCCCTGCAAATCCCACATAGTGTAATAAGGTACGGATGTGCAATAAGGGTAACCTATAACATGAATAAACAGTACGTGGGGCTGGAGCGGCACACAGAGGGAACATACACACAGAGGGGATTCGCAAAAAGAAAAGGAGTACTTGTGGCACCTTAGAGACTAACAAATTTATTAGAGCATAAGCTTTCGTGAGCTGCAGCTCACTTCATAGTTTATGTAGAATTTGGCCTATTTTAATGTATTGAGTTAGTACTAGAGATAGGAGTGAACCAGAACCCCATTCCAAACAGCCCCAAATGTGAGAAGGTCTGACATCTGGAACAAAACTTGGCTTTAATTTCACAATTAGAGCTGCTCTCTAGAATGAGCTCAACTGGGACTGCAAACTGAAAAACACCCACAAACTTTGAGGATGAGCAGTGTCGAAATTGAGGTCCAAACCTGGATCTGAATTCTGTAGCTCATTTTAATTTCTTCTAAAAGCTTGTCTATATGAGGATATATGCCATCATTACTACTGGTATATCTCCCACTTGTGGACACTGATCCAGAACAACAGTGGCCTTTTTTCGGTTTTACATATGTCACTTTTATAATTATACCAGTATAGGAACGCCAGAACATTTCCCCACGTGGACAAGACTTAGTGCTTTTAGCATTCAGTTAAAAATAATAGAAGGCCAGATTTGGAAACTGGCCCATGAATTGGTGCCTACAATTCTGCTCATGCAAACAATGTCTCCATAAGCCATTCAGGTAATTGGATATCTATTTGTGCATACAAATGTGCACCCTAAATAACTGCTCACGAACTTGGAAGGCAGGTTGAGGCCTCTCATAATGCAATGCATAATTTTAACTTGATCCTCACAATGCTGTAGTTGTCATGGCATATGGAATAAAAATGTTGGCTTGATAACCCCCTGAAAAGGACATTAAAGTCATATTATCAGCAGGGCACAAAATCATAAATAAAACAGCATCAGTTCAGAGTTTAGTCTGAAAGTGCATCCTTAGGTTTATCATTTTGTGATCACATCCTGTTCTCTCTCTCTCTCTCTCTCTCACATAAACATGGGGAAACACACGCACGCACACACAGAGCTATCCCTTGGGCACAGTGAATTGGGGCGCCCGCCCCAGGCTCCGCATTTTGTGGGGGCCCACGGGTGGGGAGATGAGGTGGGAGGGTGAGCGGGGTGAGGAGGCGAACAGGGAGGTGAGCAGGGGGAAGCGAGGAGGAGCTCCCCTACCAGAACCTCGCCCTTCCCCAGCACCTCCTGCCCACTGGCAGGCCCTGCCGATCAGTGCCTCCCACTCCCTCCCAGTGCCTACCGCAGATCAACTGTTTCGCAGCGTCAGGAGGCGCTGCAGGGGAGAGGGAGGAGCAAGGGTGCAGCGTGCTTGGGGGTGGGGGCGGAACTGGGTGGGGAAGAGGCAGAACAGGAAGAAGCAGGGTTGGGGTGGGGCCTTGGGGAAAGGGGTGGAGTGGGGGCGGGGCTTGGGCGGAGCCAAGGAGAGCACCCCCCGGCAGATAGGTGCTGAGTTTCTAATGTCCTGGGCCCTGCACCCTCCTAGGGATGGCCATGCACACACACACATACACACAGCTCCCAGTATGGATGAGTGAATTAAATGCTAGGAGAAAACACAAACCCACAAGTAAATGGCAAATTTTGATTTTTTAAAATCTGAACTAGAAAGAAACCCATCCTTAGAGTCGGGTACTTGGAATCGAAATCAAAATGCTAAATTCGGGGGGATGGGACTGGGAAGGTGGCTGTTTAATGAACATTTGCCCATTTAAAGCCCTTGTCCCCAGGGGAAATGGGGACAGAGGTGAGCGAAGGGCAAATCATAGGCTCAACTCCATACTTCACCCTCAGAGAGCAGATGATCAGGGAAATGACTAAAAATGGCAACAGGTGTCCAGATTCATCCTCCATCCATGAATTCTGGATCAAATTTGCACACTTTACTGGTGAAAACAAGATTGTTTCCCCAACAACCAACACCCCACACTAGCCTTTGCAAAGAGTGTGCTTTCTCCTTCATACATTGCCAGCCAGTGGAACTGAGCTGGAAGTATACTGATGTGTAAACAGATTAGAATACCTCTTACTCTTTTCAAAGGAATAGAAAGGAGGGGGTATCAGCTGTTCACTGCTGACACTGAGCTGTTTATGTTACAACAGTATTAACACTGGCTCCTTTGGTAGTGTTTGTAGGGAATTTGGGTGTTAGTGGGTGTCACTGAACCAGCTGAAAAACCAGGCTGGACATGAGCAGCTATGCCAGAAACACTCTCCCCTCAACACAAAGCAATCAAACCAATAATCACAGAATTAGCCACCCAGTGTCCTATAGATGTGAGCCAGATCCAAAACTCTGGATGCAAACACGTACAAACCCCATGCCCCTAACTTTGGGCCACTTGAAATCTGATCCTGAAGTTTACAAGGCCCCCCACCTTCCTAATGTGCTGAGCCAGAACTCCAGGTTCTAACAGCTTTAAGTGTTCCCACTCCAGATCTGAATGCTGCAGCCTGAGGCCATCTTTACTGGCCCGTACCAGAAAAAGGTGATTAGTAACTTTTGGAAGCAAATAAAAAACAACCTCTGTAAAACCATCTTCTTGATACATTACATCCCTCTTACTCAGAGATGGATTAAGATTTACTGGGGCCCTGGGCACAGAACATTTGAGCCCCACACACCCAGCCACAGGGCCCCATCCCCTGCTCCTCCCCTTCTTCCCTGGCCCTGAAAAGGCTGGAAGTGGGAGACGGACTGTAGTAAAAGCTTCCCAGGGATCCCGGGCCACCTACCCTGGGTGGTGGGTCCTGGGGGGCAGGGACACGGACTGGGGGTTACTCTTGAGCACGCTGGCCCCCTGCCCAGGGCAGGTGGAGGGTCTGGGGCTCTTCACAGTGCACAGGCGCCAGCTTCCTCCAGCATCTGGGGGTGCTCAACCCCCTGCTCTGCCCCAGGCCCTGTCCCCTTCCCCCAAACCCCCACCCCTGCCCCGATTCTTCCCACCCAGTTCCACTCCCTCCCTGAGTGGGCCCCTTTCCCACTCCTCCCTCTCCCCTCAGCACCTCCTGCATGCTGCAGAACAGTTGATCACGATGGGTAGGAGGCACTGGGGGGGGGGGGAGGGTGCTGGTGATTGCAAAGCACCTGCTAATTTTTTCCTCTGGAGGCTCCAGCTGGAGCACCCATGGAGTTGTCACCTATGCCACAGCAGCCCAGGCTCCTTGGGCAGTTCTTAAGTGATCCATGTAAGAGCTTCTGAGAGGGGATATGGAGCTACCAGGGCCATGTGCTCCCCCAAGCCTGGCATCACAGAAAGGAGGGGATAGAGGTCAGCTCCATTACCAGTTGCAGTGAGCAGCAAGAAGTACCTCTGGCAGAATAGCCCCTTTGCGCTGCACAGAATGCCCCTTGGAGGTAACAGTCAGAGCTGCTTGCAGGAAAACAAAACCTCCTGTGAGCCCCATAGACAGCCCAGTGATGGGAGAGGGAACCAGAGGCTAGTCCCGCTCACACATCACCAGCAGGCCAAGTACTCTTGGTTACACATGGCCAATCTAATGAATCCAGTGGGGTTAGGGCTGTGTGCGGCTCACCTGGGGGCAGGACCCAAAGGTGATGGGGAAAGGGAGGATGTGGCTGCACATGGGTCACCTGAGGGTGTGACCTGAAGGTGACAGGAGAGTTGGGGTGGGGATCAGAGGTCATGATGTGGCCTGCTGAATCATTCCTGCTGGTGATGCTACAAGGCTGGGAATACATTAGCATGACTCCCAGCTCCTGGGGAGTTTGAGGCATTCGTGCTAATGAGACAATAAGTGAGTACAGGACTCCGTGAGGTGGGTTTGACCGTCACTCACCAGAGCAGAGCTGTGCAGTGAGTCACTGTCTGCCGGTGCTGTCTTGGGGAGCCGCAAGGTCCTGCTCAGCTGGGGCACAGGGAAGGAGCTTCAGCCCCTGACAGAGAATACAGAGCAAGGAAGGGGCAAGGCAAGTCCTTGCAAAGACTCCTTCCGGCCCAGATGCTGCTCGTCCTCATCCCCTGCATGAGCACCTTGTGCCCAGATGAGGTGCCAGTGCCAGGGCATGGCTGAGCACTGCCACCAAAAGGCAGACTGTGGTTGCTGATGGAGACCACAGCTTCCAGCAAACCCCGGGTAGCAAGTTTGGGGCCTGGGGGACCTGCGGGGGAACCTGAGACCCAAGTCTCCTGGAGAACGATGGGGCGAGCCCAGGGAATGGGGGGAAGTCTGGGGTGAGGAGAGGAGACTCAGTGGGTGGGGATGGGAGCAGGGCATGGGGGAGCAGGGGAAGAGGTGCTTGGGAGAGCTCCATACGGGGGAGTGTAGAGGGGTGGGAATTTGGCACCCTATCTACCACAGCTGGGCAGCTTCCAACCTGGCCAAGGGTGGAACCTCAAGGGGAAGAGAAGGAGCAGGGCAGCAGAACCCCTGGTGGGGGGAGAGGAGGAGCTGGAGGTGGGGCCAGAGTTCCAGCACTCCAAAGGGGGCCCATAAATTGGCTGGGGTTCCTGGGCACGGGCCCCGTTGGCCTATGCAGTAATCCACCATTGCTCTTACTAATTAGGCTACTGATCCCTCCAGGGACTGACCACAGCAACTCCAACTGAAGTTCACCATAGCTATAGGCACTCAGGATCTGACAGGATCAAAGATGTCCTAATCTAACACTTCAGAGGAATTTAGGGCCAGAGTCTCAGCCGGTGTAAATCAGCTTAGTTCCATTGACTTCAACAAAGCTACATTGACATACAGCCACTGAAGATTTCACCCACGCCACTTAGTACAACATTTCCACAGTGCCTGGAATTAACTTTAAATAACCAATTAACAGGCTCGCTGTATTGAAGACAGCAGATGTATTACACCTGTGAAATCAACATATGGACAAGCAATTACATGACAAACTAATGACAATAGGATGGAATCAGCTCCAAGCCATAGAATAATTATCACCAACAATGGTTACCTGGGGCATTCTGACCCTGCGTGTAAATCTAGGAGGTGGTTGTATTGAGACAGCAGAGGAAGAAAGTGCAGAGGAAGAGAGAAGAGCAGATGAAGAGAATGAAGTGTCTGCAGTCTTTTAAAGGAAAGAAAAGTTGGTCAGCTAAATGCATGATTTCTTATCAGAATCACTGCTATCATCTTTTGTGATACGAGCATCTTTTATATATACACTTAAATTTGGTGCACACATTGCAAACATCACTCCATGCACGAGACAACACACCTTTCTAGCTTATCCTTCTTTGCTTACAACTGCACTGCATTTTAAAATATGCAGAATGTTAAGCTTTTGTTAAGCTGCTGGCAATACATAAAGATGCTAAACTATATGCTTTTGTAAAGGTTAGATACAATTTTGCTTAAGATCCCGGTTAATTTCATATTAAAAAAATATAATTTGGTAGCATGGAACACAATCTCAGAAGGCATTTTTCCCTCTCTTGTTTAATTTTGGTCCAGATTTTATGTTGCATCACGATCATCTTGATACAGGAAAGGGGCAAGGAGTAAGTTCCAGTCCTCTCATTTTGAAGCTGCCAAAGCCACAGCCTGGATGTAAGCAACAACCACCTAGGGGGCCGCTGTAACTTACTCCAGCTGGTTATGGTCTCCAAGGGACCATAAATCAGTCGAGATTTGGCAGAGTGGGGGGTGTTGGGGGGTGTTGAAGCCAACTATGCCACCTCCTGCTAGTTGAGAGCTCCCCTAAGATTCCTCTATCCTCTTCACAGAGCACAGCTTGCTCTTCAGCTAGAAGTGTATATATAATTTTAAATAACTGACTCACTCTTGGGAGAAAACACTACTGGCTTTAATTCTTATTTGCACTAAGGTCCTTTTATCCCACTCTGGCAGTGTAAAGGGGCGTTACAGTGGGTGTTAGTGACATTTACATAAAGGGACGTGTAGGGTAAATGAGAATCGGGCCCACTGAGTTTGTTACAAGAAAAAGTGACTCCTGCACTTTAACTAGGTGGCTGTGCAAATATACAGACCCCAGCTAGCGGTTCACAGCACCTCAGGCTCCATTAGAATGAGAACAGCATAGGTGCTCTCTCTAGCTAGGATTAAATTTATGCTTCAGGGCTTAAACTGATCACTAGTTAGGGTGAGGAAGGAATTCTCTGTAGTCCATTGTTTTTGTACAGGGAGGTGAATTGCATGAAGGCTGCGATATGCCTTCTTCTGACACATCTAGTACTGACTACTGATTGGGCCAGGATAGCAGACTAGACAAGGCTTTGGAATATTTGGCAAGGAAATTCCTACTTTCATGCCTATTCTCAACTAACTCTTGCTACATCCTTGCTGAATCCACTTCTAGGCCATTTTAGCCCTCTGCACACTGGAGACATATTGCTAACAGCCACTAGCTAGCTATAGTCCATAAAGGGATAGGCAACAGCTACTGGCTCTGTGTGGCCAGCTGAGCTGTAAGGATTTGAACACACAAGTAAGCGTAGGGTTTCAGAATAGCATACACATGCAGGAGAAGTACCTTGTTTGCTCTGCTTCGAATCTCTCTCAGTTCACCTGTCCTTGTGCCTCTTCTCTCAGCATTATTTCCCTGCCCAGTGGTGATTAGCTCCTGACATAATTGACTTTCCCCAAAGGAAGCAAAGGGTCTCTTTTCTGGGCTCATACTCTTGTCTAGATTTGATGTTTTCAGGCAACCCTCCACAGAGGTCTCGGGCACGGGATTAGAGCCTTTGTCTGTCTCCTTCCAACCCTCCCTCTCACTGTTTCTGCTGCCTTCTCTATTATTTCGGACCTTGGTGTGGTTACCAATGACATCACTGAGCTCGGAGAGGAAGCTCTCGGGTCTCCCAACAATCGAGTGAGGGGTCTGACAGCTGCTCAGGTTGGGGGAAGGGCAGCCAACAAACTTTTCTTCACTTTGCGGAGTGGAATGACTGAAAGTGTGAGCAGAGGACGGTGGCCTGGAAGGGAAAGATGGCAGTGTGGATATAATGGACAGTGGTGTGGAGGAGCCTGAAAGGTTGTAATGGTGAAGGCTAACAGAGGGGGAAGGGCTGGCTGCAGCTGAGGGCGAGAGATAGTCGATGGGACAGAGACAGCCTTCGGGGACAGGAGGCAATGGAGGGGTTATGACAGGAGTACTGCTAGGAGACACTCCCACAGTCAGGGAAATCCACTCCGTAGTGATTGCCTGAACCTCTGGAGACAAGATGAGGCGTGGGAAAGGCAAAGGTGGAGGAGTTGGTGTATGGAGTAGCTCAGAGCCAGGAGACTTAAAGGAAAGAAAAGGAAAAAAAAAGATAGAAATAAGCCAAATGACAAGGAAAAGTACAAAATTCTCAAACACACATGAAGGCAGAGGGGAAATGAAGAGTGAATGCACGAAAGCAGGTGACACAGCATGGAGGATAAATTCTCACTGGGGGGCTTCATGCAGACTGCGAATCCTTACTCACACTGAGTAGTACCTTGCCCCTCAATTACTGGAGCCGTGGGGCTGCTGAAGGAGTCAGCACTGCTACAAGGCAGGAGCATCCCGGAAGTTGGCTCTTTGATTTTAAAGCAAGTTCTAGGTTTATGAAGCTGGAACAAAGATGGGCTGAACTCTGCCCTTGTGTGGGGGTGCAGGGCTCTTGGGCATGACGGGCTTAGAGCTTTCCCTGATCATATGTGCATACCAGCCATGCTTTGCAGGAAACAAGAACGAAAGGAAGAAAACAACTGCTTTTACTGAATTAACAGAACTGCTGAAAAAACAAAGAAAGGGTGTGTACAGGACTTCCAAACCAAGGGAAAAGCTGGCAGCAACTCAGCGGCAGGCATGCCATGGTGACGTAGGATGTGCCAGGCCCTCACATACTGAAGCTAAGTTGAGATTCACTTTTTCAGGGAACCCCAAGAAAGCAAGCACGGTCTCCTCGTCACTTAATGGCCAGGAACAGAAATACCTGCTAATAAGAGCACTAAAGGAAGACAAGGACAGAGACACTGACTGTAGCCCTGAAATTTCCAATCCTTCCCTAGTCTCTGTTGCATGTCCCAACTTCCTGGCTCTCCTTCCCCAGCATTACTCACCGGAAGGTCTTGTTGTGTATGTTGAACAGAACCAGCTAACACCTTCTCTTCCCTCCCTTACCCGGGGACTCAGGCCCTGCACCTGCACATATCATGTATGTGCTTAACTTTAAAGCAAAAATGTTTGCAGGCACAGGGTGAAATGTATCAAAGGCTATAGAACCCCATAGCCAGTCCTGGATCTGAGATTGCCACTACAAACAGGACAGACTGCAATCCCAAACTGCCATGGGCCACTGTCTCTGTGGTGGATTTAATTCCCCAGTTTTGCGCTCCTAAAGGGGTCAGACTGGCAGGCCCTAGAGACTCAAGCCTTCCTTTTAGCTACTGACTATGTACAGCATGGGCAATGGTAACTCAGGCCTCCGACACACTGTCCTGCCCAGCTGTCTCAGCCCTAAGCGGGCGTTGCTATGTGGAGGGATAATTTAGACCTTGATCTAAATCCCATTGAAATCGATGGAAGGACTGCCGCTGACCCCTTTGTCTCAAAACCCGTTTAATCAAATAGGATGCCCATCAAAATGATGGTTTGACTTGCGTAGGCACCGGTCTCATCAAACTGGACCAAAGTCACTGATTTATCCCCACAAACGCCCTGAAATTCACTCAACTTGCCATCCTTGCCAAGGTTCAACCTGAGATCAGAGATGAAATGCTTTCTGTTCTGTCCCCAATCCTCCCAGCCACTCAGTCTTTCTGGTAAATGAAGTGTAACCCCTTCGGCTCAGCTCTCCCTGGGCTGGTACAACGGGAGTGAACTGGACAGGACAGATGGTGCTGCTGCACAGTACACCCTAACCTTGGCTGGGGATTTCTTCCTGCACACAAATGATTGCGTCCTATTGTTCTGTAAGGTCTAGTAACTGGCTACATCCAGTCTGGGTACCTGCGGAGAAGCCGTTGTGCTGCGATTAGGGGAGTGAGACATCGGCAGCTCAGGGTAATCAACAGCATTCTTCACTAGTGGCCGCTTGAGCATGTCCACGTAAGTGACAGGGAAGATGCCTTGGCGGTTGGTGCCAGAGATTTTCCCTTCATACCAGTTCTCATCAACTCGCCGAATCACCGTGATCCTTTCGCCCTGCAGGAGAGAACCATCACACAGCACTGATGCTAACCCAGCATGTAAACCTGCAGCACAGGAGATGAGAGCCCTCACCCCAGCTGAATTCAAGCCCTCTTTGGCATGTAGCCCCACCCTCCTTGACATGGCAGCATGTTTCTGAGTTCAGCTGACTGGGGAGGTTCACCTATCCTGAAGCTAGCTCAGGCTGTCTGCAGACTCAGGCAGGCAGCAGTCACTCTTGGGTCACATTTCACAGAGTTTTTTTGCATCCAGGATGCAAGAAACATTTTTTTTAATATGAAAGCTGAGGTTCTAATCTCATTGTCTGACTCCCAGAGTAGAGCCCCTGAGCCTTGCCCCCAATCCTCTTCCCTTCTGTTCTGCTGACAAAACAAACAAGAAAGACTTTTAAATCCTGATTATAAACTGCAAGCTCCAACGTTGAATAAAATGATAAAGACAACAGGGAACATGGAATTTTAATATCAACACACGTGCAATCATCTGCCACCTTTGAAATGGAGAAATTTTGCTGTTTAAGGTACTTTAATAAATGCATTTAGTTCTGCTCTGAAAAGTGACTCTGAAAATGGCACCTTCTTACTCTTTGTCTGCATTCATTGCCTTACATGGGCACTACAGTAACACAGCTACGTGTTCACTTCTATTCACTCTTGTGAGCTGGTTTGGCTCAGCAATGCTATGGGAGAACAAGCTAGTCAGTAATTCATCAACGGAAAGTTAATGCTCCCAGTGCAGAGTCACATTCTGCACCTGATTTTACACTCATGCAACCCCAGTGATGATAATGGGGTTAAACAGGTGTCCCTCAAGGCCTAATTTAACATGCAGAACCACAACACCAGCGCTGCACCCATGCTAGTGCCTCTGGAGTGGGAATACAGCACGCGCGTACTTTCTTGGATATAGACAATCTCCCTGCAAAACACTCATCACAATAAACTATGGTGATGGGTGCTGAATAAAACCCCCAAGGATTAGATTAAGCTAATTAGATTATTCTAATATGCACAAAATGGTTGCCAATTTTAGTGGATCATCTGCTTTGAAATGATGCACCATCTGGTTTGTTTTGAAAAATGCTTTCACCCGTCACCCCAATGAGGGTCCTACCTTTCTGAATGACATTTCCACTCGAGTATCCCCGCTAAAGTTAAATTTAGCAACAGCATCTCCATACTCCAATACTTGCATTGGGGCAAGCTTCTGGGGCTGGGCTTTTTCAGCGGGCGGAAGTAGCTGAAAGAAAGAAATGAAGTCCAATGACCCATCAGGAGCCCACAAGCAGGTTGCTCTGAGGAGGAGCGGTGGCTCTGGAATGAGAGCATTTCAAAAGGAAATAGGTACCTCTATGTAGGAGCATGGGAAGATGCCGACTCTGCCATGGTGTTCTCCTTCATACCAGTTCTGGTCAATCTGCTTGTAAATGTAAACAATGTCTCCTTTTTGCAGAGGAAGTTCCCTGTTAACAACACATTGGTTACAGCTGAACTGCATACTGTCCACAAACAAAGCACAATGAATTTCACTGCAGGAGAGAGAGGCTGTGTATATTCACCCTGGACATCCGAAGAGCCATCCTATATACCTGCTGGGTATCTCACACTTTCCAGGGGGGTCCCTATCAACCCATCTGCTGCAAGGTGGGTTTGGGAAGAAGCATATAAATCACACTCAACCCTCTCATCTAGATGCTACCCTGTTGTACTTACTATGAGATACCAAGGTTTGCTCACTGTCTGGATGCATTGTGGGTGTGGCTTTCCACAAAGGAGGTGTGGCCAGACCTTATTGAGCATTCTCCCCTTCACAAGCAGGGGAAAGGAAAGTCAAGGAAATGTTAAAGTACTAGACACTGGCTGCCCACTGGCAGTGCCCACTTTCCTGCTTTGGGTCAGTCATTTCGCCTGCACACTTGTTTACTTCACAAGGAGATAAGTGGGCCAGAACTGTTTTGAGAGAGTTTAAGAGGAAGCCAATTTGCTGATAATGGAAGCACCATATATATGACACTCCAGGACATTCATGGCCAGCCAGCCTTTGCAAGCTTTACGGACTTTGTTTGGACCAGCAGTGGGATTTGAACTTGGAAACTTCAGCAGGAAAAGCAGGAACCTTTTCCGCTTGAACAAAAGGACCAACTCCCATCACGAGCAGCTGTATCATACTCTCAAACCTCTCCTATGGGTTAGCCAACAGTGAATGACAAAAACCCACCCTGTCCTCTCCTAACATGGATGACACAAGCGCCTCTCTCTCTTGGCCACATCAACATCAAATGTACACAGTGAGCAGGTGAAAAACACTGTTCTCTCAGGCTGGGATCTGAGCAATCAACTAGGTTCTTCCTGCCTCTTAAAACACCACCAGTAATAAACATACTGCAGGCAGGACACAACTGGCAACTCGGCTTATGATGGATGAAGTGGAGTTGAATCCAGCTCACCCTCCAGCAGGGGCTAGCAGGAACAAATACTTGTTTGTTTCAGTGAAGCAACTGGATTTGCCTCAAAGACATATGGGGAGCAGATGCACAGAGTATACAAAGCTACTCTACTGTCTTGAAGGACTTGCTTTGAATTATTGGATCGAGACACGCTCCAGAAACATTAATCAGTCTTATTAGACATCCTAAATGTTGCATGATATGCAGAAAAAGCAGATAGAGAGAGATAGAAACAGCGAAATCAAGATATACTCACTTTAGTGTCTGTGCTTTGAAATCAAACTTGGCTCTAGCAAGTCTCATCTAAAGATTGAAAACAACAAATTAAAAACAACAATTATGTTTTCAACCCATTACTGAAAAGGCTATGGAAATGCTTCCCAGCCCTTTCAAAGACTAGCACAAATCTGGGGGTGAAACTAGCAGATCTTAGTTCAGATATTCTGCTGCATGCTTCTTGCCCCAGAGTCCAGATCCGCTCTATGGATCTGAGAGAACTTATCCCTCAATAGGCCAAGTGCCACCTTCTGGTATAAATGTAACCAATGGCAAGGAAAGCCCTACAGTGGGGAGTTTAACAGAAGTAAATGTTTAAACATGTGACCATGTCAAACCTTGTTGAACCTGACAACTGCCCCAGTAACTACAATGAGTCTGTGGATTAAGGATCAAATTCCCCTTGGATACAGGAAAAATTTGCTGGCCAGCAGAAAGCAATAGGGTGATACTCACATGGCACTCACAAGCTACTGAAAATCTATTGTCCACCTGTACCGTGGCCCATGTGCTACTATGGTCACTGTTTCATTTGGTAGGAAAGAGACAAAGGCCAGGAGGAACTGAAGAAAAATAAGCATGTGTCTAAAACTGTCTCAAGTTAGTTAAAAAGGTAAATAGGATGTGTTAAGAGCACATCTATCGAAAGCTTTTAGGGGGTGATTTTGTTGGCTGATTAAAATGGTCCTAAAATATTTTGACAATTTTTAAGCCACTATGGCAATAAAATAATAATATAAAAATAATTAGCAATTTTAGAAATATAATAATTATAGTTGTTGGTAATATAATAATCATAATAACTAATAATTGATTTAGTTGGGGATTGGTCCTGCTTTGAGCAGGGGGTTGGACTAGATGACCTCCTGAGGTCCCTTCCAACCCTGGTATTCTATGATTCTATGAATATCTTACACTCACATGGCACCTTTCATTCTGAAAGATCACAAAGCACTTTAAAAACAATGGGTTCATTTCTGGCCTCAGGTACACTTATGCAACTGAGAGCAAAAGTCAGTCCTGCACACAGGAACCACCTCACTCATCACTGAAATGCAGCCACCTCTGGAGTGAAATACAGCAGCTGTTTAAGAGCACACAGCAATGATACACTACGTTTTAAGGCGGGAAGTGGCACGTGGCCACCTAAACACCCCAACTTTTGTGAAAAGTGCCATGGGAGGACTTGAAAAGCATCTCCTCCTTTGTCTCTTTTAGAAGGACTAAATCATGTAATGTTTAGGAAACATGCTGGGACTTCTTCCAACTCTTTCCTAGAGCAGTATTGAGCATCTTTCAAAAGAAGGAGAACAGCATAATCTATTTCTAACAAAAATACAGGACAGTCACATGACCAGGATCAACAAGACATGAAGTTTCTAAGCATAAGGCACAGACAAGAAAACAATGTAGCAGTCTGATGCAAGGGATGTAAAATGCCTTTGATTCACTAAAAGTAGCTGATATTTAAACGCATGCATCACAGGTGTGCACCAGCAATTCTCAGCAGGCATGCTTTAACATATACAGCTTGGTATAGAGATATCAATTAATTTACCAGGCACAAGAGCCAAAGCAATTCTAAATGAAGCCAGAATGGGAAAAAAAAACAACATTCTCTGGAGAGCTAATGTCGGCCTAAAGCGCAACATTGTGAGAGGCGAATATTGCATTGGGTCAAGCAGCAGACTGAGGTAACTATAACAGACCTCTGACCCAGATTTCCTCTTTGCTGTATCGTCTACATTTAGGAGGTCCCCAAACCGCTCATTAGTGATAAACTGATGGTGCGTTGGAATAACCCCTGTGTGCCTTCTAGCTGCAATATCAGCTTCTTCTTGCTCACGTTTAAGTCGTCTCTGGTCCTCTAAAAGTTTCTGCCATAAAATTGCATAAAATGGGCAGTAAATCATCTAGTTTAGGGCATTTGAAAACTGCCAGCAAATGTGACTTTAATAAAGAACTTCAGAGGTGCTGGCAAATAGCAGCAGCTTTAGAGAAATATACATGATCAAGTCTATCAACTACACAATGGTTCCCAGTTGATTAGCTTGGCATACAAAATATATTCCATTACAGTGTTTTTAAAAGCAGATTATTGGTAGTTCTTAATGGGATCATTTACAATGAAACAACTCAGCATACCAAGGACCCAATCCAAAACCAATGCAAGGGAAGTCTTTCCACTGACTTTAGAGAGCTTTAGATCAGGCCCAGATGGTCATTTAGGCACCTAACTCCTATTGACTATCAATGGAAGTTGAGTGGCTAAATGCCCTTTGTGACTTTGCAAATCTCTCCCTAGTTGCTTATGGCTCACATAACAAACATCATCTAGTAAAACAAGTAATTCTCTCTAACAAAGTATTTCCGACTTCCCCATCCTTTGGTAGATTAGTGGAAATGAGGGTCCATGATCCTGCATTCCATGGGTGTGAGTGTCCATCCACCTGGATCTGACTTCAGGAGTGGGGTCTAAGCTTTGTGCTAACTCACCCAAGGGCCTTAAGTGCCAATGAATTCAGATCGTTGCTATTCATATATTTTACAATGCGAGGAGATAGCAAAAGATGTGTTTGCACAGAAATTAAAAGGAAGGTTTAAAAATATTTCAAAGCAAGATGTTAAAATTATTCAAACTCAGAATGATAACATGATTCTTCAATGAAAAAATATCCCCCAGTTTAAGTCACTGGCTTTTCAGAGAAGCAGACAGGTGGCTAATTAAAATTAGTAACCTCCCAGAGTGCCAACAGTTTGTATCTTTCTTCAATATCGAATTTAGCCAGTGTTTGGAAAGATTGGGTGGTTCCCTTATGATGTTAGCTTGTATATATACTGGCCAACAATTTCAAAAGGGGCTGGTGAATTTTGGGTGCCAGAGACACAGTAAAGAGATGTTTTCAGAGATGGAATATTCAGCACTTTCTGAAAATGAGACCCATTTAAAATGTCTCAAATTTGGCACCCAAAATTGGGTATATCCAAAATCACTAGTTGCTTTTGAAAATCTTGTCTTTATTAATTAATGCTTGGCTGAAGAGACTTCGCTGACACCATGTTAGCTTATAGAAAGACCACTTTACCCTCCTGTAAAGCACACCTGCTGAATTATAACAACACAGTACATATACTTACTTACTATATCGCCCTTCATTATTACGAACCTTTGGCCATAACGAACCTGGTCCCTGGATCCCAACTACAGTCCCAGAGCCCCAAAACCACTGTGCGGGGCTCACAGCCAACTACCGGGAGCCCCACTCCTGCGGGGGCTGACTGTCTGGAGCCCTGACACCCACAGCTGAAGTCACAGATGTTACCTAAACTCACCCTCCCTGACTCCTAGCCTCAGGTATCATTATTAATAATACATTAATGTAGCAAACACTTTTATCTAAGGCCACTTCATTAACTTACTCCAGCAGTGTATCATTCATTTTGATTGTCCTTTCGCTCTAATGAATCCCTGGCTATCATGAACAAAAGGCTTGAATTCCAACAGGTTCATTAGAGCGAGGGTGTACTGTACTTCTCTAACAGATCTCAAAACACTTTGCAAACATTAATGACCCCTCAAGTCATCCTTGCATGGTTGGTAAGTATTATTATCCCCATTTACATACTGGGTAAGTTGAGGCACAGAGAGGTCAAGAAGTGACTTGCCCAGGGTTGTACAGCAAATCAGTGGCAGATGCAGTAATAGAAATCTGGAATCCCTTGTTCTAACTACTACATAACACCTCCTCCATAAGCAGGTACAGAGATGCAGAGGCTATGTAAGGCCAAATGGTATACTTCCTATATATTTAGCTGTTAGAAATGTTTCTAAACCACAAGGAAGGGCTTTACCTCTTTATCATCATGACGTCTACGAGTAATTTCTTCTGGAGTTTCCATGTAATCGACTGGTGCAAAATGCCTTGGTGATTCTGAATCTACTTCAAAACAACACAAGGCAGTTAAAAAACAAATGGACTTATCTTGTGTCACCAGAAAGGAAAAAAAATATTTTGACAGCATTACAATTTGCTTCCATTACAGCTGAAAGGATTTTCAATTGTTGTTTATCAATATCTGACTGTGAATTGGTCATGTTTTGGAATTTTTTTTTCCCTTTTGGGCTGTACTTGCGAACACAGATTGAAACAAAGGATAATACAAAGGTGGGAAAGCGAGTAAAAACATAAAAAGACTTTGTGAAGAAAAGATTTGCTGCCATTAAAATATGATTTAGCATATTACTGTCACCACCCATGCAAACACATACAAACATGATTGCACACTCAGAAACAGAGAGACACAATTAGACCTGGAGGAACTGCTCCTTAGAAAACAAAATTAACTGGGTTGATGTGTTTTATTCACACATGTGCAAGTGATACGGGATTAAGAATAAAAGAAAAGGAGTACTTGTGGCACCTTAGAGACTAACAAATTTATTAGAGCATAAGCTTTCGTGAGCTACAGCTCACTTCATCGGATGCATTTGGTGGAAAAAACAGAGGAGAGATTTATATACACACACACAGAGAACATGAAACAATGGGTTTATCATACACACTGTAAGGAGAGTGATCACTTAAGATAAGCCATCACCAACAGCAGGGGGGGGAAAGGAGGAAAACCTTTCATGGTGACAAGAAGGTAGGCTAATTCCAGCAGTTAACAAGAATATCAGAGGAACAGTGGGGGGTGGGGTGGGAGGGAGAAATACCATGGTGAACGAGCCTCTGATAGTGTGGCTGATGTGATTAGGCCCTATGATGGTATCCCCCGAATCATCAAGGATCTACAACCTATCCTGAAGGACGAGCCATCGCTCTCTCAGATCTTGGGAGACAGACCAGTCCTTGCTTACAGACAGCCCCCCAATCTGAAGCAAATACTCACCAGCAACCACACACCACACAACAGAACCACTAACCCAGGAACCTATCCTTGCAACAAAGCCCGTTGCCAACTCTGTCCACATATCTATTCGGGGGATACCATCATAGGGCCTAATCACATCAGCCACACTATCAGAGGCTCGTTCACCTGCGCATCTACCAATGTGATATATGCCATCATGTGCCAGCAATGCCCCTCTGCCATGTACATTGGCCAAACTGGACAGTCTCTACGTAAAAGAATGAATGGACACAAATCAGACGTCAAGAATTATAACATTCAAAAACCAGTTGGAGAACACTTCAATCTCTCTGGTCACTCGATCACAGACCTAAGAGTGGCTATACTTCAACAAAAAAGCTTCAAAACAGACTCCAAAGAGAGACTGCTGAATTGGAATTAATTTGCAAACTGGATACAATTAACTTAGGCTTGAATAGAGACTGGGAATGGATGAGTCATTACACAAAGTAAAACTATTTCCCCATGGTATTTCTCCCTCCCACCCCACCCCCCACTGTTCCTCTGATATTCTTGTTAACTGCTGGAATTAGCCTACCTGCTTGTCACCATGAAAGGTTTTCCTCCTTTCCCCCCCCTGCTGTTGGTGATGGCTTATCTTAAGTGATCACTCTCCTTACAGTGTGTATGATAAACCCATTGTTTCATGTTCTCTGTGTGTGTGTGTATATAAATCTCTCCTCTGTTTTTTCCACCAAATGCATCCGATGAAGTGAGCTGTAGCTCACGAAAGCTTATGCTCTAATAAATTTGTTAGTCTCTAAGGTGCCACAAGTACTCCTTTTCTTTTTGCGAATACAGACTAACACGGCTGCTACTCTGAAACCTGGGATTAAGAATATTGCAAGATTCTCACATCCTAAGAGTTGCCTTTAAGACAAACTGAGCCGGATGGCAATTAGAAAAAGGAGCAAAAATTGTTTTTCAGAAGTGCAGCTGTTAACGAGTTCTGAACAAAAATGCTAAGCAAGACACGCAAAGGACATCAGACACACGAGGGAAATGAGCACTGGGTGATGCACAGGCGGGTCAACAAAAAATACGGAGAAAAAAGCAAAGTGGGAAGACAGATAAAGTAACAGTGGTATAGTACACAAAAAGCCACCTCCAGGGTATGTCCTGAGTTCGCTTTGCGGGTTGTTGTTTCTATCCATGCTGTGATAGAAAGCACATGGAACAATATTCCCATTATTAAAGGAGTCTGGCGTATCAGCTCGGAGAATGGCACTTTCTGGACTGGATTCCATGCTGGGGAAACGGCTAAGCCTTTCCACAATGTCAAAGGAAGACAGGCGCTTGGGGGCCAGAGGTCTGTCTTCACAGCACAGTTTGTGCAGGGAGTGGTGACTCTTTTCTGCCTGGCATCCTCGTGGCTGAGCTGCATTATTCTGGTTCTCAGTGCTATATACCAGTGGGACTCCCAGGCAATCTGGGGTAGGAGTCTTTCTGGGGCTGTGCTGGAAGGGCTTTTTCAATCTGAAGGGAAGTGGGCTCATCAGATAAACATTTCTCGGGAGCGCATGCCTGTCCCCGTGGGCGTCCCCTTTGGAACTGGGATTCTTGGAGGCTTGCTGTTGCTCATGCCTACGAATGGTGGTGAACCTGGTGTAGGAAGCTGGGCAAGCTCCTTTGCATTTGTTTAATTTATATTTCTGGGGCCCGTTGGCATGGCTGAGGCTGCCACCACTGTCGTTGGATGCGTTGGACTGGAGATCAGTCTCGTCCGTGCAACCCGAGAGCGTGTCCATGGGGACAATGTCACTGAGATCTGACGCCAAGTCCTCCACGTTGCTGCAGGATCGAGAGGAGTTGTCGGCCATGCTGGCAGCATCCTTTTCTTCTTGGTTTGGCTTTGGCGACTCCAGGAGGGATTCTGCTGAATAGGCCGAGCTCAGGCAGCTCTTAGACTGGGGAGAGGTGGGCAATTTGTTTTGCCCACTGGAGAAGTCGAGAGCTGGCATGGACCGGGATCTCTGGATCAGCTGCTCAAAGGCGGTGATGCGGGATGAGACAGTGTCTTTGGGGATTTGCTCCAAATTCTCCCCACCGGGGCTCTGCTCACTCCTGTCCCTCAGCTCGTTCTCAAACTGGGATGCAATATCCCTCACACTGCAGGATGAGATGGCGCCCAGGTGGATCCTGGACCTGTTGATCTGATGCATATTTTTATACAGCATTGTAAACTCCATCCCACTCTTCCTGGGAAGGTAGCCCTTCCTAGAACTGGTGCTGTACTCCTGCAGGCTCAGAGTGCTGCTGGATTTGGTGACATACTCCTGCTTTGATTGCATTAGAAGGTTTTCTACCCTTTCCCCTACATTGACCAGGAAAGCTTTTTTGTTATCAAACAAGGCACTGGAGCTACGAAGGTTCTCACAGCTTTGCGCTTTCTCATGAGGCAGCAGGATACCCTTTGTGTCCTGCACAAGAGCAGCAGAAGCAGCTAGTTTGGGTTTGAATTTGGAAGGGAGGATTTCAGTAATGCAGGCTTTTGCAGCTGATAAGGGCTTCTTATGTTTACATGCATGACCTAACATACTGGTATGACTAGCGTTAAAAGTTCGGCTATAAACTGAAGAGGGTGCAATCATATGAGCATTCCCACCTTTACGATCCACTGGTAAGCATGCAGAATAAAATAAATACAACCTGTTAGCTTAAATGCTGGAAAGCTATTGAGACAGGAGAGATAACATGCTTCGATGTCACAAAATGCACTTTAAAAAACTGGTGTTCAAAAGAAAGAAAAGCAGAGAGACAATGCACAAGCCACGCTATAAAAGTGAGTGCAAAGATACAGCTAAATTCTGCAATGCTGCGGAGTTTCTAAAATCAGAAGGTCCAGATTCAGGCCCAGAGCACTTGTAGGGCCCAATCCTGCCAAGTGTTGAACATCCTCCACACCATGCAGAAGGCAGTCAGCATCTAGCAGAAGTGGGCCTTCGCAAGGATGCAGAGGGATTAATATTGCAAAAGCAGCCTCACTGTGAGCCAGTGATCAGACCAACCATGGTCCTGGCCATGCAACAGCTGCCAAATAAGTTATTCCTGCCAGGGTCAGGCAAGTCAGGGAGCGTCTGCACTAAAACAAGTGGACCAGGTCTGCTGGCCCTCAGCAGTTGTGCTTGCTGGGAACTGGCTGAGCATGCTCTCTGCACCGTTTGCACAGTTATGTTTGCTAAAAGAAGCTGGGAGGTGAAGACAGAGATTCCCAGATGCGATATGCTATTTTGTAGGAGGATTGGCTTGGAAAGCAAAAGAACCAGCTCCTCTGCCCCCAGCCATTTTTAGCTTACAACCAGCTCAGAGATGCATCAGGCTCCTCGGCTGTCCCAGTATGCTACAAACTCCAAGGCAGAGGCTCAACAGTGTCACCAGTCTCTGCTGAGCTGGCTGATCTCTTTGTATCTCATGGGCTCCAAGGCAATTGCCAGGTCAAGAGGCATCCCATGCGTCTTTGAGCGAGGAGAGCCCCAGAGTGCATGGCACTGAAATAATGCAGATGTGCTCAGGCCAGCAGACACTGCTTGACCTGATCAGACTGCACATCAGGAATAGCAGCAACAGAGTATGGCAGGAAGAGGACATGAGGGTACTGCGGGGAGGAAGAAAAAGGGGAAGGTGCTGTTGGCTGACAGGAGTTGGAAAGAGGGAGGCAGAAATAAGGGAAAGCAAAGGGAAGAGTCCTGACCCTATTGATAAGCTGGAGCTGGTGGAGGATAGGGTTAAGGGAAAGCGTGGCCAGGCTGGGTGGGGAGAGAAAAGAGGATGAAAGATAGAGAAGGAGAGAGGAATGACAGGTAGATCTCACTAGGTTTGGATAAGGACCCAACCCCGCTTGGTGGTTCACCCACCTCACCGTGTGTAATGCAGGGAAGGGGTCAGTGCTCTGCTAACCTACCTTTAGTGGAAGCAGAACTACAAGGACGCTTGAGACCGCTTAGCCCCTGCAGCGGGATATCACCACCTTCCAGCACACTTTTGTAAATTTGCCTTTCATTCTCCAAGCCAGCAGGGTCTGCTGGTGCTGGTTCCAGCTCTCTCCTTGCTGCCTGGTAGCTGGGTAAATATGCTGAGCTAGAAAATGGGTTAAAAAAGAAAAGAAAGAGAGACTGATTTCTCTCTCTTCCTGTGTGCTTAGAGAGCATCACGAACAGGTCAGAGGAGATCTCTCGTGAACCAGTGCTTAGCAGTGCCTATGATTCTTACACCTCTGCATGTCAATATTTCTGAGGTTAAGATTTGTAGCTGAAGACCATGTATGTATGGAAATCACACTTGAAATACTTAGCATTGCTATAGCATCCTCCATTCCATTGTCTCAAGGGGCTGTACAAGCTACACCTCTCTTCACACCTGAGAGACAGGGAAGTATTATCCCCGTGTTTTATAGATGGGGAAATGGAAGTACAGAGAGGGTAAGTGATTTGTCTAAGGGCAGGTCTACACTACAGATGGGATCGATGCTCTGAGATCGATCCACCGGCGGTCGATTTAGCAGGTCAAGTAAAGACCCACCAAATTGACTGCAGATTGCTGTCCAGTCGACCCCTGTACTCTACCCCCGACAAGAAGACTAAGGCAGACCCCGCAGTAACTCGACCTAAGGTATGTTGATTCCAGCTACATTATTCATGTAGCTGGAGTTGTGTTGCACAGGTCGACTTACCGCTTAAGTGTAGACATAGCCTAAGGCTACTCAGCAATTCAGTGGCCGAACTGGGAACAAAAAACACAGCTTCCAGCAACTAAGCTTCTGCTCTAACCACTATTCCTTGCTGCCTCCCATTCACAAATAGCATAGACAGTTTCAAATTTAAAAAGTATATTCCTGGGGTTAAATTCTGCCCCAGCCTGCATGGCAGATCTCAGTTCTTACATTCTTTTCTGTCCACATGCACAGAGCTCCCCTGTAGGGAGAGCAGAATACTGGAGTCCAGATCTGCCAGGCAGGTGCAAGAGCAGAATTCTGTCCCTGGCATTAGACTGTGAGATTTATTTTAAAAATAGACATGACTTCATTTGCTTAGGCCAACAGAAACTAAAGTGATTGATTAGAACTCCATGCAGGCCAAGGTTAAGGAATCTCCCCAAAGGCATGACTCGTAGAAGCAGTTTCCCACATAGTAGTATTCCTACAGCTCACTGTTCTCTCCCAGACACAAAAGGTCAACATTGCCACAGTATAAATGACTTTTCCAGAGGCAGAAGACATGCTAAACAGTCAAGCAGGGTGTGTGTTTCATAGGAGCAGATCTCATCTGGTATCAGTGCTTGATAGGGTTGCCAGGTGTCCGGTTTTCAACCAGAATGCCCAGTCGAAAAGGGACCTCGGTGGCTCCAGTCAGCACTGCTGACCGGGCCGTTACAAGTCCGGTTGGCAGGGCTGGCAGGCTCCCTACCTGGCTCAGTGCAGCTCCCTGGAAGCAGCAACATGTCCCTCGGGTCCTAGGCATAGGGACAGCAATAGGGCTCTGTATGCTGCCCCACCCAGAGCGCTGGCCGGGAACTGCAGCCAACAGGAGCTGCGGGGGCAGTGCCTGCGGGCGGAGGTAGTGCACAGGGCCACCTGGCTGCACCTCTGCCTAGGTGCTGAGGGATATGTTGCCACTTGCGGGGAGCCACCTGACATGAGTGCTGCCCAGAGCCCATACCCCGAAACCCCTCCCACTCTCCAACCCTTTGCCCCACCCCTAAACCCCCTCCCACACCCAAACTCCTTCCCAGAGCCTGCATCCCCCAACCCAACCTCCTGCCCCAGCCTCTCACCCCCTCCCACACCCAAGTTCCCTCCTGCAGCCGGCACCCTGAACCCCCTCTTGTGCGCCAACCCCCTGCTCTAGCTCAGAACCCCCTCCCACACTCCAAACCCCTCGGCCTCAGCCTGGAGCCTCCACTTGCACCCCAAACCCCTCATCCCCAGCCCCACCCCGGTACCCACACCCCCAACTGGAGCCCACACCCAACCCCTTGCCCCAGCCTGGATCCCCCTTCTGCACCCTGAACACCTCATTTCTGGCCCCATCCCTGAGCCCACACCCCTAGCCCAGAGCCCATACTCCCTCCTACACCCCAACCCTCTGCATCAGCCTGGAGCCCCCTCCCACACTCTGAACCCCTCTGCCCCAACCCCCAGCCTGAAGCCCCCTCTTGCACCCCAAACCCCTCATCCCCAGCCCCACCCCAGAGCCCGCACCCCCAGCCGGAGCCCACACCCCAACCCCATATCTCAGCCCAGTGAAAATGAGCAAGTGAGTGACGGTCTGGGAGAGCGAGTGACAGAGGGAGGGGGGATGGAGTGAGCAGGGGCGGAGCTTTGGAGAAGGGGTGGGGTAGGGGACCCGGCCTCAGGGAAGGGGTGGGGAAGAGGATGGTTTTGTGCAATTAGAAAGTTGGCAACTCTCATGCTTGAGCATCTTCAGCTAGACACTCCACAATGACAATAATAATAAGATGAAATCTTATTATAAGAAAGCTATACTGGGGACAAAGTATGTCCTGGTAAGTTTAAAAAAAATCAAATCATTTATTGATTTGAGGAAACCATCTGAAAGTTGGCTAAGACCCCATGATATGTGTGTGCTTGGTTACTTGGAAGGGACATGGCGCCCGATGGGCACAGCTTCTTTCAATGACTCAGAAAGCCATTAATGGAGTTGCAATTACAAGACATTTGGTCCTTTCATAGGATTTCAGTTCCTGGAAGGGGGAGGAGATCATGAGAAGACCAGATCTCCCATTAGTTAGGGCCCTGGGGTAATAACAGAGCTAGTGAAAAACAAAATACAAAGAAAGAAGGGAATTCTGTGGCTCCCAGGCAAAACTCCTATTGGCTTCAATGGGACCCACAGCCAGAACCACAGAATGGGTACCACAAACACAGCACTATGCAGCCTGAGTCAGGTTTACCTCAATGTCTGGTTGTCAGGTTCCTGAGGAGCCCACATGGGCAGCCCCAGTGATTACAGGCTGATATTTACTCCCTGAGGTTCGTGACCTGGGAGTGAGATATATTTTAGCCCAGTAATTAAAGACCAATGACCCAGACAATCCTCTCTTGGGGAAACACCTGTGGGAGAGGAAGTGTTCGGGAGACTCCCATTGGCCCATTGTTTACTTGTCCCCCAACATTGACCACCCTGTGAAACAGGCTGCAGGGCCTGCATCCAGTATCCATGGGAGGCCAGAGCCATCGGCATGGAGGCGCTATGACTCTGGATCTGACAGCCAGCGGCATCCCCATGCCATGACAGCTCTGCTCCACTGAAGCCACACTACAAAGGATTCCTCTGGTCACCCAGGGGAGAGGGGTGGCTCTGAAGAAAGGACAGTAAAGCCCCAGGCAGCATTACCTTTTCCATCTAAGCTCCACAGGGCTGGAAGGGGAACAACGTGCGACTCCTCCTGGGCTACCCATCCTGTCCTCCACCCTCTTTCCCCTCCCCCAGCACAGACTCCCAAGTGCTTTAGTGGGGGCAGGAAGAGAGGGGAGCCTGTGTTGCTAGAGGTAACACCCCTATGCTCTTCCACGGGGGCAGATCCATGTGCAGAGAATACCTTCCCCCTTGCATGGAAATCTCAAAAGAATGATCCCACCCCATGAGCTGAGAAACAAAAGATCAGGCAGCTCTCCGTTTCCTTAAAACATTTACTATGGGCGCAATGTTTGGAGGTAGTCATCTAAACAGGCACAGATGTGGTGGGAGTAAGTGACGTGCCATCACTGAAAATCTAGCCTTGTTGCTACATAATACAATGTAATTATATGTACACCTACATAACTTCACATATTAATGTGTATACAGACTTTTGACCATTGTACCCACAGTAAATGTTGTGAAGAGAATAGCTACATATGGGAAACTGATTAAACAGAATTCATTTAAAAAATTAGAATGAAACAAACACTTAATCTATATAACTGGTAATTATGAGATTATAACCACTCCACAGAGTTCTAGGGAGGCCAAATTCAGGAATTTTGGTTCACCACTGTCGCCAATAATGAGCATATCATTTATTTATGGAGAGCCAAACTGAACTCCTACAGCAGTCGATGGTGGAGTTTCCTTGGACTTTGGTGAAAATTGGGTAGGGCCCTGATGGAAGAATGAAGCATACGGATTTCAGATGATGAAAGTGATCCAGAAAGTAGCAGTCAAGGTAATCTAATGAAAGGGAAGACTTACAAGACTTGGAATTCTTTGAGGGCAGTCAGGAATTCAGAATCCTTACCAGCCATTGGCAAACGTAAGTGACACATATATTTTGCAACACACTCTGATGTCCTTTAATTTTATTACCCTGCCTTTGTGAAAATAAAAATTAAAAAAAATCATGAAATAATGGACTTGATAAGGCCAGGACACCTTCCAAATTATGATAATGGAAGGAAGTTCCTTTGCAAAGTGAACCCAGGCAAAAGGGAACTGTGCAAAACTAACTGTATAGAACTCCAAAACACATATCATAAAAAGTCAAGGAAGATGAATATTCATGAAATTTGCAGACATCAGAGGGGAAAACATGCTCTTCCCTACTCCCCATCCATCTGGATTGGATAACTGTGCCTAGATAGAATACTACACATCTGTTTCAGTTAAAGAGAATAACAGGTTAACAGGGAGGTGCTAGATCTCCAGTGGTGGTAAATTGGCACATCTGGCTCTGGAATTTCCCTCCATCTTTTACAGTACACTGGCTCCATCTGCAATACATTTGGACAGAGCACATCTCCTATTGAATCTTCCCCTAAAATAGCAGCATAAAATTGTAGTCTGAGAATTATTTAATTGCTTTCTTTGCCTAGAAAGTTGGAGGTAGGACCACTCATTGGAACATTTGCAATCAAAATGACTAGACATTTTATGGCACTGTGACCCTTGGACAGGACTTATGGTTTTAACTTATCTCACATGAGTGTTAGAGAGAATCTTAGCATGTCCCATATAGCATGATCAATTATTTGTAAACTAAATGTAATAGGAAGTTACAGTTTTGTTTGCTTTTTAAATAGAAGGCATGTAGAACAATGATCGTTTCTTGTTTGGGTACCACTAAACAATAATGATATAATAACTTCCAACTTAATTCAAAACTATATAGCTGACCTTCTACCCTCAACTAATGCACAAATATCATGCTAATATTATCTGCATGTGTCACCAGAAAGAACCACTTCCAACATCTTAACAGAAAAATCCCATAATTGTGAAACAAAACAAACAAGTGGTTCTAAAACTTACTAGGATGAGTGGTCTGAGGACGTTTCCAGAGGAGTGTTGCTTGCTGTACTCTGCAAAAGTCCAAACAAAGAAGTCATTGATACACAAAGAGATGCAGAGAAAGGAAAAAGACTTGCTTAAGTCATTTTTCAGCTATATTGGTCTTCCGGAGACATTGAGATTTCAGTTTAAATGCAGTCTAATACATCAATGTCTCTGCAGAAGACCAACAATTTTCTTGGGGTCCTTCGGGGCAGCAACAGGTTTTAAGCATAGCTGATGCCTTTTCATGGTGCCTACTCTATTGTCTGCGAATGAGTGATTGTGAATAAAGCCAAAAGCTAGAAGAGAGAACCAGCCGGGCCAGGACCAGGAGACACATGCTTATAATTATTTCCCAAGGCTTTCCCCCTACACCCTCCGCCCTCATTTTCTTTAAAGGTACATCACATTTCTGCAGAATAATACATCCCTCAGCGTTCAAATCAGTATCATCCTGCTAACAAGAAAAGAAATGGCTAAGCTCAGGTTCCTTCCTTAAGGAGCAATGCCAGCTGCACAGGTTCAGTAGCAAAAGCCAGCTGCCATCAGCTCACTTTTAATCCAGCTAATGCTTCCTAGGCAATTTTGGAAGAAATACTATGTTTACCTTTTAGTCTGTCTCTCCCCCTGTCCCCATATATAGATTCATAAACTGGAAGAAATGCAGACGATATACAAAAGCTAATGAGGCTTTTGAAAGAGCAGCTTTCAAGTCCCAATCAAAATGACTGCAGCTTTAAAATAAATAATAATAATAATAATTGGAGCATTACCAAATCAATCTTTCTAGTCTAGGATTAGTTCTCATCAGAACAGCGGCAATGGCTACCCTGCCCAAGAAGGCCGCATCAATTGCAGCTTAAGGACAGTTGCATAAAATCTCTTGCAAAAAATCCAGATCTTGGGGTGGGCACAGCGTCCTGACATAAGATGGGGTACGTGTGAAAAAATGTGGGAAGGCAGATCGCTTGAAAGGCACAAGATGGTAATGTGACGTCAACCAGGAATTTAAAGCCGATTGCCGCTGCCTATTCATGTGAAAAATAGTGAGGGGTTTTTGTAGAGACATCAAACTCCACACAAACCCTAGAAAAGCTGGAGGGGGAGGGGAAAACACTAGCTGAAATGGATTTCAAGCCAGATTCTCAGCATCATGTTTTATCATTTCTGACAGCTACACAGCAAGCCATGCAATCAAAATGGTTGGGGCATTATGTACCCCAGCCTCATTTAATAACCATCCAGCAGTGAATAGAAGAGAGCAGAGAGTTGGGAAACAGGAACTGGCAGCATGAAAAGAAGCGGAAATACCTTCGGTGGCTTTTTATCTGGTGCTTTATAAAGCTTCTCCATTTGTTCTAAATCTGCCTCTAACTCAGTCTGGTAGAGGTAAATGTCTTTTTCTAGATCAGTCTGGTTAAAGAAGGAGAAGAAGAATGGGAAAAATAATGCTTAGGGTTAGGGGGAACAAAGGAATGTTAATTTTGAAATAAAAGAGCCTTTTTATAAAAAAATAAAGACAAAGATGGTACAGATAAGACACAGAAATTCATCAGTAATTAATCACTTTTCAATAATCACAGATGCAATGATTTTAGGCATTGAACATTTACATTCAGAGATGCACCAGGCCTTCTGGAATGTAACTGTAAAAACCGTAAGTATCATAAAACCCACCTGTACAAAAACCAAACAACAGATAATACTGTAACATTGATGCAATATGCTGTTAGTACAATTATCATTGCAGGCCAAGAAAGCAAAACAACCACTCAGCTTTATGGCAGATTATGTTTTAAGGACTGCTTATTGAAACGATTTACTGGCCAACTTAATTGTTAGGATAATGAGTTCATGCCAAATTAAAAAAATTAGAGTCACCCACCCACACACTCACAAAACCCAAACGATGTCAGAGAAAAAAACCACACACACACACACACACCATACTGCGGTATAACATATGTGAGACAGAATTACCTTTCTATCCTCCCTAGTAAGTATAGAGCAATCTCCAGGAGTATAATCCCATATCTTTTTTGGAGGCTGATGGAAAGCAGAGGAGGAAATGAGGAAATGAAGATAAGGAAAGACATCACAGAGAATATGGAAACTGGATTAGAACACAGGGGGATACATTAGGGATTTGCATCAACACTAAAAATAAAATTTAAAAAAAAAAGAGAGGAAAAAAAGGACAATCTGCTGTAGCACAAATACCGAAGATTATGGAAGGCCAAGGGCACATGCACAATTTAGGGAGAGGTGTTTTCAATACTGTCTGAAGCCATTTTTTAATTTTTATGAGATGTTTTCATGGATTTTGCACCACCCAGAGGGAAGGCACAGGCAGTTGTAAAGCATTCTAAACAAAAAATACCCCAAAACAACAAAACATGAAAAAAGGAAATCACAGTAAGAAAACAGTGTTTGCTTGCTCGTTCTTCTTTTCAGAAGGAAGGGGTAGAACAAGGGCCTTTCATAAATAAAAAGGAGATATATTTCCCCCCTCCATCCCTGCTCCCAACTGGTAAATACATACCATGCTAATAAATGGCTGAATTTCCAGTGTTGGCATTGTAGAGCAATGAGAATGCATAGGTGTTATTTTTCATTTCACCTTTTTGGAGGGGATGAGGGGTAATGAACTTTGTAAAAGAAAATTCAGCCTACATTTTATGGGTTTGGGGTTTTTGTTTGCTTGTTTTTAACTATGGTGGGATCAGTAATGTTGCAGACGCCTGTTCAGAATGAAATCCTTTTGTCATGATTTCCCTTGCTAATTGGATAATGCCATGCTACACACACTTCCCAACAGCACAGCTCCCATGTACGGGTGAAGCAGCTGCAACGACTGTCTATTCCCGGGGTGGCCAACATGTGGCTCTTCAGAAGTTAATATGCGGCTCTTTGTATAGGCACTGACTCCAGGGCTGGAGTTATAGGCGCCAACTTTCCAGTGTGCCAAGGGGTGCTCACTGCTCAACCCCTGGCTCTGCCACAGGCCCTGCTCCCACTCCACCCCTTCCTGCCCCCTCCCATGAGCCTGCTGTGCCCTCGCTCCTCCCCTTCCCCTCACCCCCAGCCTGCACACCACAAAACAGCTAATTGGGAGGTGCGGGCAGAGAGGGGGAGGCGCTGATCGGTGGGGCTGCCGGTGGGTGGGAGGCCCTGGGGGTGGAGGGCTGCTGATGTATTACTGTGGCTCTTTGGCAATGTACATTGGTAAATTCTGGCTCCTTCTCAGGCTCAGGTTGGCCACCCTTGGTCTATTCTCTCTCAATGAATCCAGAATAAACTTACTGATCATGTTACCAAACAGAAAAAAAATCACTTCTTGTTTCACAAACAGAGCACAGTCCTAGGTGTTTACACTGTTCATACAGCTGTGGTATATGAGCACCTGAGAGTCATTGATTGAGACTAGAGAGAGCTCACCAACGTCAGTTTTACTGGAGGTGGAACTGAGCAGCAATCTTGCTCTGAATTTTGGCTCCTGATCTGAATTTCTCCAAAGTTCTGGGATTGACTGGATCTAGGTTTCTGGACTGGGCATATTTCTACTTTTTACTGCCACCTTTTGGGCTGCAGACACTATAAGTGGCTATTACGAATCCCAAGAGGTCTGTGGCTGCCAGTCATCAGTGTTTAGGGCTACGGAAGACAGCCTTGCAGAGTCAATAGGGGTCTCCCTTTTCTCAGCTCCCGCTTCCCAGTATCAGAGCAAAGAGCTGAACTGCAACCGCCTTACAAGTGTCTGGGTGAAGGTGCTGGTGTGCATTTGACAAGCTGATGGAACTACTGACTGAATGTTATATTCTGTGGACAGATTCTGTGGAAAATCAGAATTAGAGAATAAGCATGTGGGGTGTGAGATGGAAGAGTCTCAGTGACATACCCAAAAGGAGTCCATGCTGCTAAAGTATCCTAAACTCTACAGGGACTGAACATTGAATCCCACTCAAAGAACTGGAGTATTGCCTGCACGGTCCCATGGGACTGGCTAGGAATGGATTGGGAATCCTGAGCCTCACCTCATCCATCCCAGGACGACTGTTGAGACTTGCTCAATTCAAAGTCATGTTAACAGGGAACCTCTGATTAAACATGATTTAGCAGTGACATTCGATGACCTGGCCTTCTAGCAGCCTGGGGGAGTACTACTGCTGAGAGCTGTCAGCTGCTTTTTCAGACCAAGCGAGCAACAGAGCTCAGCTTACAGAGCATAACTTCAGTGAAGCATTGTTCAACTTGCCACAATTTCCAGTGAGGGACCGATTATTCACAGACTAAAAGATCACACGTTGCATCAATGAGATTGATGTAACGCTGCAGCACGGTGCACAGATCACATGTGTGGACTCACAAGGCAGTTCCATCAGCCAAGTGGCTGCACAGCTATCGCGCTACCAAGAGCTGCCATAGGAGGGCATCAGAAATTTTCAAGACAGAAATATGAGGGAGCAGTTACAGCTACAGGGGACACCTGGAAGCCCCAGAACACAAGACAGAATGGGCTAACAAAGCTATCACTGTGCACCTAGGGTCAAATGTTTAACTGCAGCGAATCTCATTCACATACATAAGGTTAAGATGATGGAAAGGATTTCTTCACCAGGAACCCTTAGGATTAACTTAATTTCTTCTGAATGCAGGAAAGAGGGGAGGGAGTCGTGGGAGGGATGGATGGAAGTCTTTGGCAGGACTGCAGCAAGAAGGCCATTGGTGGGACTGCAGCAGGAACTGGAAGGCATTGGTGGGCCTTGCTCCTTCTTATCTTCATTTTTCTACTTAGACTCCTTGCAGGTTCATTAATGCAGGGGGAACTTCTCAGTGCTATCTACCCAAGTGGTTGCAAAATACAGTTACCTACCTTTTGTAACGGTTGTTCTTTGGGATGTGTTGCTCATGTCCACTCCATGTCATGTCAGGTGTGCATGCGCTACATACACTGTTGCCGGAGAGTTTTCCCACAATGGTATCTTTAGGGCTGGCTCTATCGCCCCTGGAGGCCTGCACTCATGCGTCGGTATAAGGGTGCCACCAGCCCCAGGCCCTCTCAGTTCCTTCTTGCCATCAACTCCAATGGCGGGGTAGGAGGGAAGATCATGGAATGGACATGAGCAACACATTTTGAAGAACAACAGTTACAGAAGGTTAGTAACTGTATTTTCTTCTTTTCAAAAGGAAGGGGTAGAACAAGGCCTTTCATAAATAAAAAGGAGATATATTTCCCCCCTCCATCCCTGCTCCCAACTGTAAATACATACCATGTTAATAAATGGCTGAATTTCCAGTGTTGGCATTGTAGAGCAATGAGAATGCACAGGTGTTATTTTTCATTTCACCTTTTTGGAGGGGATGAGGGGTAATGAACTTTGTAAAAGAAAATTCAACCTACATTTTATGGCTTTGGGGTTTTTGTTTGCTTGTTTTTAACTATGTTTTAACTCTTCCATGTCATGTGACTCACAAGCGGTGTCCTTGGAGATGGGCTAGGAATTCATGGGCGTGCCGACTGTAACACAGCTCTTCCAAAATTGGCATCATCTCTGGCCTGTTGGGAGATGGCATAGTGGGATGCAAACATGTGGACCGATGACCATGTCAGGATCAGAATATGTGCCAGGAAAGCTGCTGAAGATGCTTGCACTCTCGTAGAATGGGATTTCACAATGGCCAGAGCAGGACCTTTGCTTGTTCATAGCAGGCCTGGATACAGGCTGCGATCCAGGATGAGATCCTCTGGGATGTCTCCAGGAGACCCTTTATTCTCTCCATGACAGCAACAAAAAGTTGCGTCAATTTGTGGAAGGGACTTGTCCTGTTCATATAAAAGGCTAGTGCCCTTCTAATGTCCAGGGAGTGTAAGTGTCGCTCCTCTTCTGTCTTGTGCAGTTTGGGGAAGAAGACAGGCAGGAAAATGTCTTGGTTGACATGAAACTGTGACAGCACCTTGGGTAGAAAGGCGAGGTGGGGACACTGTTGGACCTTATCTCTGAAGAAAACAGTATAGGGAGGACTCCAAGGTCAACTCAGAAACTCTCCTGACTGAAATGATTGCTACCAGGAAAGCAACCTTCCATGAGAGAAGCAACAAGGAGCAGGATGCCAAGGGCTAGACAGAACCAGGTTTAAGTCCCAAGGTGGAACTGGGTCACAAACCTGGGGGTAGAGCCTCTCCAACTCCTTAATGAACTTGCTCATCAGCTCGTGGGTGAAGACCAATCTGTCTTGGATTGGGGGCGGGAATGCTGAGATGGCTGCCTAGTGAACCTTGATTGATGACAATGAAAGATCTTAGATATATTCTAAGATGGACTGCAAGGAGGGCTGTGCTGGGCAAAGGCTCCACTTGGCTACTCAGCAAGTGAAGCATTTCCACGTGGTCAGATAGGTGGCCCTGGTAGAGGGCATTCTGCTACCTAGCAAAACCTGATGGATCTGCTCCAAGCATGCCCTCTCTTCCGGATTTAGCCAGGCAGCAGCTACGCTGTCAAGTGTAGGCCTACGAGGTTTGGATGGAGGAGCCTCCCGTGATCCTGTGATAACATGTCTGGCCTGAGATGGAGCAGCTACTCTCTGTGAGATCTAGAATCATGCTCAACCAATGCTGGCAAGGCCATGCTGGGTTGACCAGGATGACCTTTGCCTTGACCCTTTTGATCTTTAGTAGAGCCTTGCAAACTAGGGGAATAAGAGGGAAAGCATACAGCAGGCTGTCTGACCATGATCATAGGAAGGCATCTGAGAGAGAGCCTTTGCCTTGATCGAACCTTGAGCAAAAGCAGTGACATTTCCTGTTCTGTGTGGTGGCAAACAGGTCCACCTGGGGAGTCCCCCACATCTGGAAGTTTACACTGGTGACCTCTGAGTGGACAGACACTTGTGCTGAGAGGAGAAGGACCTGCTGAGGCAATCCGCTGGCATGTTCCACTCCCTGGGAAGCGGCAATGCCTCCAGGTGAATGGAATGCTTCACGCAAAAATCCCATAGACCGAGGGCTTCCAGGCAGAAGATCTTGGAGTCAGCCCCTCCTTTTTTTTTGACATAAAACACTGATGCTGTATTGTTCGTCAATACTTTCACACTTTTGCCTGAGAGCTGTAGAAGGAACATTTCGCAGGCCAAGTGTATTGTTCTGAGCTCCTTCACATTTATATGTAAGGATATTAGTAGGAGCATTGCCAGGAGATCGAGGGAAGTGATTATTCCCCTTTATTCAGCACTGGTAAGGCCACATCTGTAGTACTGTGTCCAGTTTGGGGCCCCCCACTACAGAAAGGATGTGGACAAATTGGAGAGAGTCCAGTGGAGGGCAACGAAAATGATAAGGGGGCTGGAGCACATGGCTTAGGAGGAGAGGCTGAGGGAACTCGGCTTGTTTTCAACCTGTGGAACTCCTTGTCTGAGGAAGTTGTGAAGGCTAAGACTAAAACAGCGTTTAAAAGAGAACTGGATAAATTCATGGAGGTTAAGTCCATTAATGGCTATTAGCCAGGATGCGTAAAGAATGGTGTCCCTAGCCTCTGTTTTGTCAGAGGGTGGAGATGGATGGCAGGAGAGAGATCACTAGATCATTACCTGTTAGGTTCAATCCCTATGGGGCACCTCGCATTGGCCACTGTCGGTAGACAGGATACTGGGCTAAATGGACCTTTGGTCTGATCCAGTATGGCCTTTCTTATGTTATGTTCTTATGTTTAGTCTGCAGAAGAGAAGAGTGAGGGGGGATTTGATAGCAGCCTTCAACTAACAGAAGGGGGATTCCAAAGAGGATGAAGCTTGGCTCTTCTTAGTGGTGTCAGATGACAGAACAAGGAGCAATGGTCTCAAGTTGCAGCGGGGGAGGTCTAGGTTGGATATTAGGAAACACTATTTCACTAGGAGGGTGGTGAACCACTGGAATGGGTTACCTCGGGAAGTGGTGGAATCTCCATCCTTAGAGGTTTTTAAGGCCTGGCTTGACAAAGCTCTGGCTGGGCTGATTTAGTTGGGGTTGGTCCTGCTTTGAGCAGGGGATTGGACTAGATGACCTCCTGAGTTCTCTACCAACCCTAATCTTCTATGATTCTATGATTCCATGATAGTTCATCTCACGTAAGGGCATTAGAAGTGGATCAAAGGTTGGAGGGCTGGATGTTGCGGATGGTGTTGTGCACCTCTGCCAGGATGGCAAGTGGCCCAGTGCAGGTCACACCTCACTCCCCAAGTCTCTCTGGTCCCCCTTGGACACCAGAGAGCGCCCTCTCTCTGTGCACTTCTTGTGCTGCTTCCTCTGCGGCGGGGATATTGAACGGTGTCGAGGGGCACACCATGCCGGAGGAGCACTACGCACTGAGGCAAATGTGCTTGGTGCTGAGTCCGACCGACTCACCTCGGAGACCAGTCTAAGCGCAGCTTCCATCAGCAGGACTTTCAACCTGATGTCCTTTTCTTTCTGAGTGTGCAGCCTGAAGGCCCAGCAGATTCTGCACTTGTCTCTGAAGTGAGCCTCCCCCAGGTAGTTGGAGTGGGAATAGCTCTCTGGCATGGGCTTACCACAGGCAGCACATGGTTTGAGGCCTTGGGACTGGGGCATGCTCCGTTCCGGGAACAACATACCTTAAGGGGACCAACAAACTAACAAGAACTAACACTTACTAACTACGAAGAAGAGTTCAGTAAACCATTGGAGAAGGCTTGCCAAAGCAAGAGAACACTGTTCCAGCAACCATCACGGGTGGTAAGAAGGACCTGAGATGGCGAGGGGCCAGTGGCCTCCAGGGGGCAATAGGGCCAGCTCCATGGATACCACATGCTGACATGACATGACATGGAATGGACTTGAACAAGCACTCGAAGAAGAACATATGTTTCTGCTTGGAACACTATTCTAGTCTGGGAATCCCCTCTCAGAGGCTGGACAGGTGGAGAGGACATGGCTGCATGACTAAGGACACAAATACGAATGTTGAAGAAACATCCCCTCTCATTTCTGCTGCTTTGAGCAAGGTCTAACATCATTGTTTTCTTTTAGATGTTAACCTTTGATTTAAGCCAATTTTAAGGAATGTGACTGAAGAGAGGACAAATATGCAGTACCTCAACGCTGGCTCAAAAGCTCCTATTGGCCGGGAACCACAGCCAATGGGAGCTGCGGGGGCGGCGCCTGCGGGTATGGGCAGTGTGCATTGCGCAGTCCCCTGGCCCCTCCGCCTAGGGGCCGGACATGCCATCCACTTCCAGGAGCAGCACAGAGCCAGGGCAGGCAGGGAGCCTGCCTTAGCCCCGCTGCGCCATTGACCGCGAATTGCCTGAGGTAAGCGCTGCCCATCCGGAGCCTGCACTGCAACCCCTCTGCCCCAGGTTGGAACCCCCTCCCGCACCCTAACACCCTCCCAGAGCCTGCACCCCGAATCTCCTCCCGCACCCCAACCCCATGCCCCACCCCTGAGCCCCCTCCTTCACCCAAAGCCCCTCTTCCCCAGCCCCATCCCAGAGCCCCGCCCCTGAGCCAGAGCCCTCACCCCCTCCCGCACCCTAAACCCTTCATTTCTGGCCCCACTCTGGAGTGTAGGGGAAATCCTGAGCCTCAGAGCTGTGAGCAGTAGCTCACCCCGCTGCAGAGGGAAGCCCCAAGCCTCCACCCCCATCCCTGCGGGGCTGTGTGTGGCCCACAACACCTGATAGAAAAAAGGTTTCTCACCCCTGCCCTAAAGGCCGTATTGTTTGTATAGCCAAGTGTCTGCTACCAACATCTGTTGGCAGACACAGGCTCCTCACAGCCTTGTGGCAAGCAAGGTGGCAACCTGGGCAGCAGTGACCATGAGATGGTTGAGTTCAGGATCCTGACAAAAGGAAGAAAGGAGAGCAGCAAAATATGGACTCTGGACTTCAGAAAAGCAGACTTTGACTCCCTCAGGGAACTGATGGGCAGGATCCCCTGGAAAGCTAATATGAGGGGGAAAGGATTCCAAAAGAGCTGGCTGTACTTTAAAGAAGCCATATTGAGGGCGCAGGAACAAACCATCCCGATATGCAGAAAGAATAGCAAATATGGCAGACGACCAGCTTGGTTAACAGTGAAATCTTCGGTGAGCTTAAACTCAAAAAGGAAGCTTACAAGAAGTGGAAATTTGTACAGATGACTAGGGAGGAGTATAAAAATATTGCTAGAGCATGCAGGGTGTAATCAGGAAGACCCAAGACAATTGGAGTTGCTGCACTGGGCAACACAGTATGGGGAGGAGGTGACCAGCCCTCAGTGGTGAAAGAACAGGTTAAGGACTATTTAGAAAAGCTGGACATGCACAAATCCATGGGCCAGATCTAATGCACCCAAGGATGCTGAGGGAGTTGGCTGATGTGATTGCAGAGCCACTGGCCATTATCTTTGAAAATTCGTGGTGATCGGGAGAGGTCCTGGATGATTGGAAAAAGAAAAATATAGTGCCCATCTTTAAAAAAGAGAAGAAAGGGAACCCGGGGAAACTATAGACCGGTCAGCCTCACTTCAGTCCCGGGCAAAATCATGGAGCAGGACCTCAAGGGATCCATTTTGAAGCCTTTGGAGGAGAGGAAGGTCATCAGGAACAGTCAACATGGATTTACCAAGGGCAAGTCATGCCTGACCAACCTGATTGCCTTCTATGAGGAGATAACTGGCTCTGTGGATATGGGGAAAGTGGTGGATGTGATATATCTCGACTTTAGCAAAGTTTTTGATACAGTCTCCCACAGTATTCTTGCCAGCTAGTTAAATAAATATGGATTGAATGAATGGACTATAAGGTGGACAGAAAGCTGGCTAGATTGTCCAGCTCAACGGGTAGTGATCAATGGCTCGATGTCTTGTTGGCAGCCAGTATCAAGCAGAATGCCCCAGGGGTCGATCCTGGGGCCAGTTTTGTTCAACATCTTTATCAATTACCTTGATTATGGGATTAATTGCACGCTCAGCAAATTCGCAGATGACATTAAACTGTGGGGAGAGGTAGATATGCTGGAGGATAGGGATAGGGTCTAGAGTGACCTAGACAAATTGGAGGATTGGGCCAAAAGAAATCTGATGAGGTTCAACAAGGACAACTGCAGAGTCCTGCACTTAGGACAGAAGAATCCCATGCACCGCTACAGACAAGGGACCGAATGGCTAGGCAGCAGTTCTGCAGAAAAAGACCTAGGAGTTATGGTGGACGAGAAGCTGGTCAACAGTGTGCCGCTGTTGCCAAGAAGGCCAATAGCATTTTGGGATGTATAAGTAGGGGCATTGCCAGCAGATCGAGGGAAGTGATCATTCCCCTCTATTCAACATTGGTGAGGCCTCATCTAGAGTACTGTGTCCAGTTTTGGGCCCCACACTACAAGAAGGATGTGGAAAAATTGGAAAACATCCAGCAGAGGGCAACAAAAATGATTAGGGGACTGGAACACATGACTTATGAGGAGAGGCTGAGGGAACTGGGATTGTTTAGTCTGCGGAAGAGAAGAATGAGGGGGGATTTGATAGCTGTTTTCAACTACCTGAAAGGGGGTTCCAAAGAGGTTGGACCTAGACTGTTCTAAGTGGTAGCAGATGACAGAATGAGGAGTAATGGTCTCAAGTTGCAGTGGGGGAGGTTTAGGTTGGATATTAGGAAAAACTTTCTCACTAGGAGGGTGGTGAAACACTGGAATGCATTACCTAGGGAGGTTGTGGAATCTCCTTCCTTAGAAGTTTTTAATATCAGGCTTGATAAAACCCTGGCTGGGATGATTTAGTTGGGGATTGGTCCTGCTTTGAGCAGGGGGTTGGACTAGATGACCTCCTGAGGTCCCTTCCAACCCTGATAATCTATGATTCTATGAATCTGGAAGAGCTGTCTCATTGAGACTCTAGGAACTAGAGTAGAGTTGCAACAGCATCATTACAAAATGCAGGTTGACTTTATCAATCATTGCAGCTAGCAAACTTACCGGTTTCCCAAACTCCAATTCCGAAAAGAATTTATACCAAGGTTCATTCTTTAAATCTATCTCTTCTGGGCTTATATCCCGAGTCTAAAGGAGTTGGTGATAAGGGAATGAAAGAAAGAGAAGGATAACATTATGCAAAGAATACATAGGAAAGGGACTGTTAGAGATGCAGTCTCAATGTTTTCAATTGAATAATGTGGCTAGTTAGCCAAATAATTTAGTACTTCTACAATACCTTCCATTCAAGGATCTCTGAATGTTTTACAATCATTTATTAAACCTTACAGCACCCCTGGGAGAGAACTAGTTCAATTTTTAGATGGAGAAACTGAGGCAGATAGAGGTTAAGTGATTTGCTCAAGATCACATAGCAAGTCAGTGGAAGAGCTGGGAAAGGACCTCAGGACTCCTAATTTGCAGTCCCTTGCTCCTACTGTTAAAAGCTCTCTCAGGTTCAAGGTTAAGCCTATAATTTTTTTTGAATTTTCATTTGGCCAAAAAAAAAAAAAGGTTGAAAAATGCAAATTATCTATTGTTGAGCCCCAGAGCATTAAACATACTGCATCTTTAACAGCACATGGATATGTGAGAAACTGTGGTCCATACACAGCAAACAGAGTGAGAGATGGCATTCTAAATCAAAGAGGACACAGTTAGAGAGAGCACACTTCTGAAAGATCTCAAAGGGGATGAATAGGAAGACAATATACTTTGCTTATTCACAAATAAATGTTAGAGAATCACACAAAACTAAAATGAAGGAAAAACCAGACAGGACAGGTAACAGCACAGCTGAAAAGAAAGCTCTCTTTCATGCCTAAAATCTATTTTAACAAAACAACTTGAACTTGCGTAACTGTATTTTTGGTGATGTGAGAGAACAAATCCAGTGCTCTAGGTTACGAAGATAGATCTGGTTAAATTTGATTTAAATGGATCTAGCCTTTAATTTAAGTGGACCTAAGTGTATTATAAACTTATAGTCATTGCAGCAAGACATGGAGGCCCCCACCTCAGCCTGAATATCAGGGGTGGGCAAACTTTTTGGCCCGAGGGCCACATCAGGGAATAGAAATTGTATGGCGGGCCATGAATGCTCACAAAATTGGGGTTGAGGTGCGGGCTCTGGGGTGGGGCTGGGGATGAGAGGTTTGGGGTGCAGGAGAGTGCTCTGAGCTGGGATCGTGGGGTTTGGAGAGCGGGAAGGGGATCAGGGCTGGGGCAGGGGGTTGAGGCATGGGGAGAGACTCAGGGGATGCAGGCTCCAAGCGGTGCTTACCTTAAGCGGTTCCCGGAAGCAGTGGCATGTCCCTTCTCCAGCTCATACGCAGAGGTGCGGTCAGGCGACTCTGCACGCTGCCCCATCTGCAGGCACCACCCCTGCAGCTCCCATTGTAGTGCATAGGAGCCGGAGCGGGGCCATGCTGCGGCTTCTGGGAGCCACGTGGTGTGGCCCCGACCCTGTGGCTTGGCAGGAGCGCCAGACCAGGGCCGAGCCGGGTGGTGCAGCCCCAACCCAGCGCCCCAGCCGGAGTGCTGCAGCAGGGCCAAGCCGCGTGGTACGGCTCGCAGGCTGGCTTAAAATGGCTCACAGGCTGTAGTTTGCCCACGCCTGCTCTATATGCTACTGTTGTGGTGTATAGGGGCCATCACAGGAGTCAATATAAGTAGCCCAGTGCTGTCCACTCTGCCCGATAGTGCTAGTGCAGATGTGTCAGAGTCAGACTGCAGGAGGGAGTTTTTCCATGGCACTGAACGCTACAAGTGACTCCGGACTGCTGTGCATCCTGTAGGCAACACTGGGGAGGCTTCCATAAGTTAGAGCAGACCCAAGGCTGCTTATACTAGTGGCCATTTCAGCTCCCTCAGCAGCCAAAAATCTGAAAGGCAAAAAGTTGGCATAAAGCCACCCTGGTCCCTCTCTCCTCCTGGGCTATACCTTCTGTGCAGTTTGTCTACTGAGGTGCAGTCCAGACTCCTCCCCTAAAATTAAGTTGTTTGTACAGTAACTCATTGAAATGAGATGCAAATGATTTTTGCCCACTGTAATACTGAGCACTTAGACAAATTTCACCGGTAGGCATCTTCAAAGGACTTTAAAAATCAATTAACCAACTCAGCCCTTGCATAAGTGGATCCAGCTTCCACTGAAGTGAGTCAGTCAGGAGTTGTGGACATGTATGCCAAGGCTGACTTTGACTCTTTATCTATTACAGCTCTGTGGTGTACAGTAGGTGAGTAAGTATTATCATCCCCAGTTTACAGGGGTGGGAAAAGTGAGGAAGAGTCATGAAGTGAATTGCCCAAGACCACAAAAGAATGGTGTGTCAGAGATGGATTTAAAACCCAGGAGTTTCTAGCTCCCAGTGCTGTTCTCAAGACCACTGGATGGCTCTTTTCACAGAAGGTGGTGATTGTCGGATGCACTTCCACAATTTGGGTCCTGGCGGAGAAAACCTCAGAAAGTAGAGAACCTGATTTATCCTAACGGGATATGGCTAAGGACAGAGTTCTGTCAGGGCTAGGGCCAGAAATAAGAAATGCCTGGCCCTCAGCCCTCTGTGCCAATCACAATAGCCAAAACCAAGCAATTCTTCGCAGTTTAGTGCCAACCCTTTGCGCTTATTCTTCTTATGCTTCCAATTTTATTATCTCCTGTCCTAAGCTGGCTGCTACCCAAAACAACCCCCACATGGGACTATCTGACCCCATGGGGGGAGGGAGACAGGGAAACACTTGTATCTGAAAGTTAAATGGTTAAACTTTTTGTGTCACCTGGTGAAGTCACCACAAAAAGAGGTTAATTCCCAAGGGTATAGAGTAAGCCTAGTTAAACCACAAGGGATTGGAGAAAGGTACTGCCATTAACTGCAGTCCAAACAGATGCAATGCCTCTGTTTCTATACATTATGTATTGACTCCCAAAAAGTTTTGAGCTTGTCGCATAGTAAATTTTACAGTGGAACTGATCAAAAGACCATTGAATTCAATGAGAATCTTTGCATTGATGGCCAGAACTTTGGATCAGGCCCCAGTAGCTATTGCTTTGAATATGGCACAGCAATTGCAATCTATTAATAGACTGCAAATTATCTTCACATAACCCTTCTACTGGTTTTTTAGTTTCCCTCAACAACACAAAACAAGGTCTACATATCACTATCATATTTAGACACGCTAGAGAAAAAGGATTCTGACACAGAGCACAATCAATCAACAGGCACTTTAGTCCCATTTTATATTTCAGCACCTGTCCTCTGTGATCTTTAGTTTGAAATGACACTGGTAAAAAAAGAAAAATGGTCAGGAGTGTCACTCTCAAAACTCACCTTACTCTTTACTTAATTGTGCAGAAGTCTTTCCAGCTGCTTTGGTGATTGTCCCTCTTTCTGGTTTTTAGACTCTGATTCAGCAACATTTTAAAGCACAGGCTTAATTTTAAGCATGTGAACAGTCCCATTGACTGGAGTGGGAATTAAGCATGGGCTTAAGCGCTTTGATGAATCAGGCTTTAAATCACAGAGCCTAAGCCTGTAGTCCTTAGGCAAAATTCCTGTTCAAATCAAGGGGTTCTTGCTCCAGCCAGAACAGTAGGAATGACCCTTCCTATTATACCCAAACTAGTGGCCTGATTTGCCTCTCACTTGCATCAGTGTACTGCATCCAATGCCCATTGAAGTCACGGCAAGGATGTCACTGATTTCAACAGACATTGGATTGGGCCTGGACCAAGAGTAACTTAATTGAAATTGATAGTGTTACACTGGTTTGAAAGAAGAATTAGTCCCAGGATAAAATAATGGGCCTTATGTTACTTGAAAGCAAATACTGAACAGGGAAAAACTCTGAGTCAGACTCCTAAACATATTATTCAGCAGTTTAGCCACATACTTCTGTTGCTTTTAAATTGCCTGTCACAACTGTATCTTAAAGTAAAAGTGACTGTTCGCTCTGTACAGCTCCTCAATCCTGCTCCAAAGCGTTAATGAAAACATGGCCCCAGACTTATACTGTGAGTCTCACAAACAATCAGCACTTTAAACTGTGCTTTCAAATAAATACCCCTCAAAAAACAATCACAACTTTAGGTACCAAAATATTCACTTAATAAAAAACACCTCCATATTTTTTAGCACGTCCATGATTACACTAACACAGTATGAAATTTACTGTTAACTTCTTTAAAGCTGCTGACCTCAGAACAAAAGAAACTTTGAACACTAGTCGGCCTGCTGCCTCAAACGCTATGGAATAAACTATTGCTGTGCATTAGAAATAAGCACATTTTGAAAACCAGAGACAGGCCATGGAGTCAAACACAGATTACAAACTAGGGTTAGTGAGCCATACTTAACACAGGTTTCAGAGTAGCAGCCGTGTCAGTCTGTATTCTGTAGCTGACGAAAGCTTATGCTCAAATAAATTTGTTAGTCTTTAAGGTGCCACAAGTACTCCTTTTCTTTATACTTAACACAGAAAACAACATATCCACAAGGAAAGGCCCCTCTCAGCTCCCCAGGATCTGCCTTTAGTGGAATGACGATGTTACTCAAAGAATTTACTAGTAAAGAAGTAAGTAGTTACTCAAACATTTGCAAAACAAAATATATGGGAATGGCATAACGTAGGCGATATAAGTGTAAGGAAACTTATCTGAATGGAAATACACAAGCATTTGTGGAGCATACTGTAAACATAGGCCCAAATCACGGAGCAGGATAAAAGGAACATTACCATCTTTTCATTATCCAAAACAGAGGACTTTCCTGGCTGGTAGTCATAAATGCTCTTTGGCTCTGCCCGGTATTTTCTGGTATCCACTTTCTTGTCTGGGGGTTCCCAATCATTCCTGAGGAAAGAGAAGCTAATTAGCCCAGAACTCTGCTATTGCCATGAAAATGAGTGTATTCTTTGGACAAGCTCTTTCCCCAGTTAATCTGCGTTTAATCAGGGAATTTTTAAATCTATGGCTTTGTCTACACTGGCAACTGAATGACAAAAGTTTTGTCGTTCAGAGATGTTAAACCTCCTCCCCACAAGAGAGAAAAGTTTTGTCGACAAAAAGCACCTGTGTGAACTGCCGACAAAGCTACCACTGCTCATTGGGGGTGGAAGCTTTTTGTCGACAGGAAAAAGAAAAGGAGTACTTGTGGCACCTTAGAGACTAACAAATTTATTAGAGCATAAGCTTTCGTGAGCTACAGCTCACTTCATCGGATGCATTTGGTGGAAAAAACAGAGGAGAGATTTATATACACACACACAGAGAACATGAAACAATGGGTTTATCATACACACTGTAAGGAGAGTGATCACTTAAGATAAGCCATCACCAACAGCAGGGGGGGGAAGGAGGAAAACCTTTCATGGTGACAAGCAGGTAGGCTAATTCCAGCAGTTAACAAGAATATCAGAGGAACAGTGGGGGGTGGGGTGGGAGGGAGAAATACCATGGGGAAATAGTTTTACTTTGTGTAATGACTCATCCATTCCCAGTCTCTATTCAAGCCTAAATTAATTGTATCCAGTTTGCAAATTAATTCCAATTCAGCAGTCTCTCGTTGGAGTCTGTTTTTGAAGCTTTTTTGTTGAAGTATAGCCACTCTTAGGTCTGTAAGAGTGGCTATACTTCAACAAAAAAGCTTCAAAAACAGACTCCAACGAGAGACTGCTGAATTGGAATTAATTTGCAAACTGGATACAATTAACTTAGGCTTGAATAGAGACTGGGAATGGATGAGTCATTACACAAAGTAAAACTATTTCCCCATGGTATTTCTCCCTCCCACCCCACCCCCCACTGTTCCTCTGATATTCTTGTTAACTGCTGGAATTAGCCTACCTGCTTGTCACCATGAAAGGTTTTCCTCCTTCCCCCCCCTGCTGTTGGTGATGGCTTATCTTAAGTGATCACTCTCCTTACAGTGTGTATGATAAACCCATTGTTTCATGTTCTCTGTGTGTGTGTATATAAATCTCTCCTCTGTTTTTTCCACCAAATGCATCCGATGAAGTGAGCTGTAGCTCACGAAAGCTTATGCTCTAATAAATTTGTTAGTCTCTAAGGTGCCACAAGTACTCCTTTTCTTTTTGCGAATACAGACTAACAAGGCTGCTACTCTGAAACCTGTCGACAGGAAAGCTCTCTCCTGCTGACAAACAGCAGCTACACTGCATGCCTTTTAGTGCCTCAGCTGTGTCACGAAAAGCTGTGTAGTGTAGACATAGCCTAAAGCAGGAAACTTGCGGCAAGAGGAACAGGTCAGATGGGTTTGGGTTTGTTTTTTAATAGCAGCCAGAATTAAATTTGTGTACATGTGTCAGCTGCTAAAAATCACTTGAAAGGACAGTAAAGGTTTCTGGCAATTCTTTTCCATAAATTGCCAAACTCACACTTCTTTCCTTACTGGAAGTACCTTAGAAATAGTCCTGCGGAATTCCAACACCCCCCCGACTTTGAACTGAATCTAGGCTCGAACTCTTAAGTCAGCCTCTGAGACTAGAACATCCCTCCACACTCTGCCTGAATTTTGGGTAAGGGTGGAACTGGGGCTGAAGTCTGTGATCTGGGCCCATCTTTCTTCGGCTGGGAGGTTCTAAGGGCTCATCTGTACTAGAGATCTGATGTGGTTGTACTGAACTGGCTTGTAAGTACAAATGGTTCAGACAACACTAGCCACCTGAAATGGTTTAAGTTCTGTGCAACATCCACACTAGCACTGTCCAGACCATCTCAGTTGCAATGCACTCTGGGAACCTATCCCACAATTCCCAGAAGTAGTGAATTCTGGCAGGTTTTGCAAGGCCACCAGTGTGCTGTGAGACAGTGAAGAGAGAGCTAAACTGAACCATTTCAGTTTGTGTGCATCTCTACTGGTACTCTCGTGGTTCACACTGGACTGGTTAAGCATTAACCAGAACTAAACCTGCTGGTGAAAGGTTGCTTGTTCTGGCCAGTTATTAGCCATTTGTAGAGTGTTTTATAAATATTCTAGGGGCTTCAACCAGTCTAATTTCCACAGCGTAGAACAGACTTGATTGTTTTAGCACTTCCAACCCTAGGAAATGTTCTCCCCAGCGGAGTCCAGCTGGTTTTGTTACCCAATAATGTAAAGCACTAATTAGTCTAATCTTTTGATTCACAAGAATTTTACCAGGAAGCTACAGTACTTCCCTTTTAATTGCTATGCTCGGAGGATCATATCTGTCAGAGAACATCGTCTTCTAGTCATGTGCCCTTAGGTGCTTTCTCTGTTAGCAAACAGACTATGGAACTGCTCATTTGAAGCCAGTGTGAACCACTGAGAGGAAGTGGGAGCAGAGGGTTTTAAAAGCTGGTTGAATTAATCATTGCATAAAATATTCATAGCCTATTTTGCTTTCTCCCCACCTTCTGTTCAGTAAATGCATTTGTTATTATTACAGTGAGCTTCTACACGCATGGTTAAAAAGCAGGAGTGAAAACAGTATCTGATGCTAACTAGGACCTGAAAATCCCATTGACTTTGCAGTGTGTTGAACTGGGCTTCCAGGGCTGATTACCTGATTGAGAGTCAGCAAGACCCATTTCCCAAACAAATTTTGCCAAGCCCTGAAATAAATCCAAACCCATGCTCCCCACAATGATGATGATCTGCATTTCAAGCAGGGCTTCAGAGGCCCCAATGTGCTAGGTGCTGTATAAATAAATAGGTTTCAGAGTAGCAGCCGTGTCAGTCTGTATTCGCAAAAAGAAAAGGAGTACTTGTGGCACCTTAGAGACTAACAAATTTATTAGAGCATAAGCTTTCGTGAGCTACAGCTCACTTCATCGGATGCATTTGGTGGAAAAAACAGAGGAGAGATTTATATACACACACAGAGAACATGAAACAATGGGTTTATCATACACACTGTAAGGAGAGTGATCACTTAAGATAAGCCATCACCAGCGGCAGGGTGGGGAAAGGAGGAAAACCTTTCATGGTGACAAGCAAGGTAGGCTAATTCCAGCAGTTAACAAGAATATCAGAGGAACAGTGGGGGGTGTGGTGGGGGGGAGAAATAACATGGGGAAATAGTTTTACTTTGTGTAATGACTCATCCATTCCCAGTCTCTATTCAAGCCTAAGTTAATTGTATCCAGTTTGCAAATTAATTCCAATTCAGCAGTCTCTCCTTGGAGTCTGTTTTTGAAGCTTTTTTGTTGAAGTATAGCCACTCTTAGGTCTGTGATCGAATGACCAGAGAGACTGAAGTGTTCTCCAACTGGTTTTTGAATGTTATAATTCTTGACGTCTGATTTGTGTCCATTCATTCTTTTACGTAGAGACTGTCCAGTTTGGCCAATGTACATGGCAGAGGGGCATTGCTGGCACATGATGGCATATATCACATTGGTAGATGCGCAGGTGAACGAGCCTCTGATAGTATGGCTGATGTGATTAGGCCCTTTGATGGTATCCCCTGAATAGATATGTGGACAGAGTTGGCAACGGGCTTTGTTGCAAGGATAGGTTCCTGGGTTAGTGGTTCTGTTGTGTGGTGTGTGGTTGCTGGTGAGTATTTGCTTCAGATTGGGGGGCTGTCTGTAAGCAAGGACTGGCCTGTCTCCCAAGATCTGTGAGAGTGATGGGTCGTCCTTCAGGATAGGTTGTAGATCCTTGATGATGCGTTGGAGAGGTTTTAGTTGGGGGCTGAAGGTGATGGCTAGTGGCGTTCTGTTGTTTTCTTGGTTGGGCCTGTCCTGTAGTAGGTGACTTCTGGGTACTCTTCTGGCTCTGTCAATCTGTTTCTTCACTTCAGCAGGTAGGTATTGTAGTTGTAGGAATGCATGATAGAGATCTTGTAGGTGTTTGTCTCTGTCTGAGGGGTTGGAGCAAATGCGGTTATACCGTAGCGCTTGGCTGTAGACAATGGGTCGAGTGGTATGATCTGGATGAAAGCTAAAGGCATGTAGGTAGGAAGAGCGGTCAGTAGGTTTCCGATATAGGGTGGTGTTTATGTGACCATCGCTTATTAGCACCGTAGTGTCCAGGAAGTGGATCTCTTGTGTGGACTGGTGCAGGCTGAGGTTGATGGTGGGATGGAAATTGTTGAAATCATGGTGGAATTCCTCAAGAGCTTCTTTTCCATGGGTCCAGATGATGAAGATGTCATCAATGTAGCGCAAGTAGAGTAGGGGCATTAGGGGACGAGAGCTGAGGAAGCGTTGTTCTAAGTCGGCCATAAAAACGTTGGCATACTGTGGGGCCATGCGGGTACCCATCGCAGTGCCGCTGATTTGAAGGTATACATTGTCACCAAATGTGAAATAGTTATGGGTGAGGACAAAGTCACAAAGTTCAGCCACCAGGTTAGCCGTGACAGTATCGGGGATACTGTTCCTGACGGCTTGTAGTCCATCTTTGTGTGGAATGTTGGTGTAGAGGGCTTCTACATCCATAGTGGCTAGGATGGTGTTTTTAGGAAGATCACCAATGGACTGTAGTTTCCTCAGGAAGTCAGTGGTGTCTCGAAGATAGCTGGGAGTGCTGGTAACGAAGGGCCTGAGGAGGGAGTCTACATAGCCAGACAATCCTGCTGTCAGGGTGCCAATGCCTGAGATGATGGGGCGTCCAGGATTTCCAGGTTTATGGATCTTGGGTAGCAGACAGAATACCCCAGGTCGGGGTTCTAGGGGTGTGTCTGTGCGGATTTGTTCTTGTGCTTTTTGAGGGAGTTTCTTGAGCAAATGCTGTAGTTTCTTTTGGTAACTCTCAGTGGGATCAGAGGGTAATGGCTTGTAGAAAGTGGTGTTGGAGAGCTGCCTAGTAGCCTCTTGTTCATACTCCGACCTATTCATGATGACGACAGCACCTCCTTTGTCAGCCTTTTTGATTATGATGTCAGAGTTGTTTCTGAGGCTGTGGATGGCACTGTGTTCTGCATGGCTGAGGTTATGGGGTAAGCGATGCTGCTTTTCCAGAATTTCAGCTCGTGCACGTCGGCGGAAGCACTCTATGTAGAAATCCAGGCTGCTGTTTCGACCTTCAGGAGGAGTCCACCCAGAATCCTTCTTTTTGTAGTGTTGGCAGGAAGGTCTCTGTGGGTTAATATGTTGGTCAGAGGTGTGTTGGAAATATTCCTTGAGTCTGAGACGTCGAAAATAGGATTCTAGGTCACCACAGAACTGTATCATGTTCGTGGGGGTGGAGGGGCAAAAGGAGAGGCCCCGAGATAGGACAGATTCTTCTGCTGGGCTAAGAGTATAGTTGGATAGATTAACAATATTGCTGGGTGGGTTACGGGAACCATTGTTGTGGCCCGTTGTGGCATATAGTAGTTTAGATAGCTTAGTGTCCTTTTTCTTTTGTAGAGAAGCAAAGTGTGTTTTGTAAATGGCTTGTCTAGTCCCACCATCAACCTCAGCCTGGATCAGTCCACACAAGAGATCCACTTCCTGGACACTACGGTGCTAATAAGCGATGGTCACATAAACACCACCCTATATCGGAAACCTACTGACCGCTCTTCCTACCTACATGCCTCTAGCTTTCATCCAGATCATACCACTCGATCCATTGTCTACAGCCAAGCGCTACGATATAACCGCATTTGCTCCAACCCCTCAGACAGAGACAAACACCTACAAGATCTCTATCATGCATTCCTACAACTACAATACCCACCTGCTGAAGTGAAGAAACAGATTGACAGAGCCAGAAGAGTACCCAGAAGTCAACTACTACAGGACAGGCCCAACCAAGAAAACAACAGAACGCCACTAGCCATCACCTTCAGCCCCCAACTAAAACCTCTCCAACGCATCATCAAGGATCTACAACCTATCCTGAAGGACGACCCATCACTCTCACAGATCTTGGGAGACAGGCCAGTCCTTGCTTACAGACAGCCCCCCAATCTGAAGCAAATACTCACCAGCAACCACACACCACACAACAGAACCACTAACCCAGGAACCTATCCTTGCAACAAAGCCCGTTGCCAACTCTGTCCACATATCTATTCAGGGGATACCATCATAGGGCCTAATCATATCAGCCACACTATCAGAGGTTCGTTCATCTGCGCATCTACCAATGTGATATATGCCATCATGTGCCAGCAATGCCCCTGTGCCATGTACATTGGCCAAACTGGACAGTCTCTACGTAAAAGAATGAATGGACACAAATCAGACGTCAAGAATTATAACATTCAAAAACCAGTTGGAGAACACTCCAATCTCTCTGGTCACTCGATTACAGACCTAAGAGTGGCTATGCTTCAACAAAAAAGCTTCAAAAACAGACTCCAACGAGAGACTGCTGAATTGGAATTAATTTGCAAACTGGATACAATTAATTTAGGCTTGAATAGAGACTGGGAATGGATGAGTCATTACACAAAGTAAAACTATTTCCCCATGGCATTTCTCCCCCCACCCCACCCCCCACTGTTCCTCTGATATTCTTGTTAACTGCTGGAATTAGCCTACCTTGCTTGTCACCATGAAAGGTTTTCCTCCTTCCCCCCCCCCCACCCCCCACCCCCCGGGCTGCTGGTGATGGCTTATCTTAAGTGATCACTCTCCTTACAGTTTTCAGAGTAGCAGCCGTGTTAGTCTGTATTCGCAAAAAGAAAAGGAGTACTTGTGGCACCTTAGAGACTAACAAATTTATTAGAGCATAAGCTTACATGAGCTACAGCTCACTTCATCCGATGAAGTGAGCTGTAGCTCATGTAAGCTTATGCTCTAATAAATTTGTTAGTCTCCTTACAGTGTGCATGATAAACCCATTGTTTCATGTTCTCTGTGTGTGTGTATATAAATCTCTCCTCTGTTTTTTCCACCAAATGCATCCGATGAAGTGAGCTGTAGCTCACGAAAGCTTATGCTCTAATAAATTTGTTAGTCTCTAAGGTGCCACAAGTACTCCTTTTCTTTTTATAAATAAATAGTAAGAGATAGTCCTTGACCCAGAGAGCTTACAATTTAGACAAGATACATGAAGGACTGGAGAGGAAACAGGCACAAGAGTTGAAGAGACTTGCCTAAGGTCCCACAGCAGAGCCAGGAATAGAAAGCAGGTCCAGCATTCCAATCCTGTCTGCTAGACCATACTGCCCTTTACTTTCATTTTCACGTGTCTCTGGATTTCCAAGTCCAGACTGGCTCTAGAAGGGCCTTTTTCAGGAGACTTCCAACTCAGTTCTGTAGACCCAGGAGGTTTAGAGACACTTTGGATACTTGTTAATATTTATATTACAGTATAGTGCCTAGGAACCACAATTAAGGATCAGGACTTGCTGTGCTAGGCATTGTATAGGCATGTACAAAAGGAAACAGTCCCTGCCCCAGAGCGGACCTGAGCTACATGAAAAGATATGGAGGTGATAGATGAATGAGACAGACAAACAGAGGGGGTAGGTTTGGACGATGAAGGAACACATTAGGGTTTCAATACCTATCAGAGAAATAGCACAACCCCTTGCTATTCTCCAGATCCAAACTGCCCTGGACTCTGGGGAAAGTTCAGCTCCAAATCTGGGTCCAAGCTTTGCATCTGAGTCCCCTCCTAATGAGAACTTTTGAGTTTCTCCCTTAGTTCAGGTTACCTTTCTGGGCTGGATTTCAGTGACGAAGTACGAGTTGGAAGTGGCAGAGTAGCAGATCTCTTAACAACCTTGTCTGGGTCAATGTTGTCCATCTCACTCTTGGACCGGGGCACTGAGGGCTGGGTTCTTGCTGCAAAAAGGCATATATAAAAATCTTGTAAATTTCACAGGAGGCCAAGACGAGTGATGCTTACTGTTAATTCATGTGCATAAAGTTGGATGTGAAATGTTACTTACTATCTTCAGAATAGGAATAATGAGGAGAGTAAGAATCAGAATCTTCATCTGAAAAACAAAACAAAACAGTTTGCAAATGAGATGAAAGTGTTGCTAAGAAGCAAAGTTCGAGGCCTCTCTGCTTTCTTTTGGTCACGCATTACTCTTAATCTCATAGTAATGTGCCAAACACCCATGACAAAGAGAGGATTCTAAGCAGTGAAAGTCACACTTAGAAAATAGTTTTTCGGTGAACTGTAAATACAAATTCTTTCCACTTCTTCAGCACCTCTTTATGAGGGTCTCAAAATGCTTTACAACCATTTGTTCATTTAGTGTCACAAAACCTCTGTGAGGAGGTAGGTATTATTATACCAATGTTACCAAAAGCTGAAAGGCAAACTGGGGTACTGAAACCTTAAGTGACCTGCCTAAGGTAATATGTGAGTCAGAGATGGAAATACAATCCAGGAATTCTTGACTCTCAGTCACATGCTCCAATCACTGGACCACTCTGCCTCTATTAACTAGTATAGTGAATTTAAATATATTAATACACACAAATTATTCCTCGAGCACCAGCAATGCGCTCGGTACAAAACAAACATGGACCATGCTAGGTGCTGCATGTTCTTGTAGCAAAAAATAGTCCCTGCTCTAAACAGTGTATACTCTCAATAGGCCAGGCACATAAAAGGGTGGATAAAAGAAGTCTCATCGTTCCCATTTTATTCATGGGGATTTGAGGCACTTAGAGACTGTGCTTGTCTTCAGCAGGCTTTGGGACAAGTCCTAGATGAGGTGCCCATAGTCTCAGAGGAAGTCAGTGTCAGGAACTGAACCCACAGTGCCTGAGTCCCAGTTTAAAGCCATCACCCCAAGACCATCCTTCCTTTCATGCTGATGATCCAAACTCAAGGTCTTGCATATGTCTTGGAGATGTGGACAAGCCTGAGATACAGCGTAGGAAAATGTATTACAGTGAATTCTGCAGAAAGAACCGTGGGTAAAGGGACATTGGTGTTCTTGAGAAGAAATACCTAAAAAAGTCAAGGATTAAGGGTAGTGTGACAGTGACTAGAAATACAGAATGGATGAGGCCATCAGAAGAACAACAGGTTAAACCAAATGCCTAGTGAACTCAGTGGTGTTGATTGACAGCCTAGGACAGTGAAATACACAATCCATTGACCAGGTACAGCCCTGGCAACGGCAATGTAAGCACTCTCATGTGACCCCTGCCCCACCAATGTGCCTCAACACTGATCTGTAGGCACCATTGCAAGGGGTGGGAGGGTAGTTCCTGCTCGTGGCCCAATCCTTGCCCTCCCCATTTGAGGCTGGTGGAGCCATTCACCTTGAGGAACCAATCGGTTTGGAGAACATAATAACTGACTTTGAATTTTCACCTTTAATTATACCAAACTTTTCGTGTTAAAGGCTCAGCTCAAACAAATCTTCTCTCTCTCTCTCTCTCTCTCTCCCCCCCCCCTTTGCTGAATTGTCTTGGTAAGCTACGTACTGACTGGAACAGCAGCAGGTTTAGCTTCTAACTGATGGTTAGTGACTCCATTATAATTATGATAGTCTTGAGCTGGCATAATGACAAACATCAGTTTTCAGCATAATTTCCATATTTCAATCTAAATGGCAGAAAAAGGATGTTGAGTTAATTAATGTCACTCAAGGAAATTCCTGAGAGGCAGTTTGCTGGAAAGGTGCCTGTTATTCCCATATTAAAAAATGGGTTTTCTCTAGAGAGTACAATATATGGCAAATCATAAAATCGCCTGTTCCTAAAAGTACAGGCGAATGAATGTCTAAAAATACCCTCTCAGCCAACTGCCTCTAAGGAAGTTATTTAAAACTGGTGGAATAATGAAAACACTTCTTTACAAATTATTTATTTGAAAGAAAATGCCAAAATTTATTGCAGCTAATAATTCAGCCAATAAAAACATATAGAAGCACTGCGTTTCAAGAAAGTGCTAGTTTCCAGTTGGGTCTGCATCTTTCCAGTTTCAATATTCATAAAATCACAGAATCATAGAATATCAGGGCTGGAAGAGACCTCAGGATATCATCTAGTCTAACCTCCTGCTCAAAGTAGGACCAATTCCCAACTAAATCATCCCAGCCAGGGCTTTGTCAAGCCTGACCTTAAAAACCTCTAAGGATGGAGATTCCACCACCTCCCTAGGTAACCCATTCCAGTGCTTCACCACCCCCACAGTGAAAACGTTTTTCCTAATATCCAACCTAAACCTCCTCCACTGCAACTTGAGACCATTACTCCTTGTTCTGTCATCTTGTACCACTGAGAACAGTCTAGATCCATCCTCTATGGAACCTCCTTTCAGGTAGTTGAAAGCAGCTATCAAATCCCTCCTCATTCTTCTCTTCTGCAGACTAAATAATCCCAGTTCCCTCAGCCTCTCCTCATAAGTCATGTGCTCCAGCCCCCTCATCATTTTTGTTGCCCTCCACTGGACTCTTTCCAATTTTTCCACATCCTTCTTGTAGTGTGGGGCCCAAAACTGGACACAGTACTCCAGATAAGGCCTCACCAATGCCGAACAGAGGGGAAGGATCACGTCCCTCGATCTGCTGGCAATGCTCCTACTTATACAGCCCAAAATGCCATTGGCCTTCTTGGCAACAAGTGCACACTGTTGACTCATATCCAGCTTCTCATCCACTGTAACCCCTAGAACTTTTTTGCAGAACGGCTGCCTAGTCACTCGGTCCCTAGTTTGTAGTAGTGCATGGAATTCTTCCATCCTAAGTGCTGGACTCTGCACTTGTCCTGGTTTAATCTCATCAGATTTCTTTTGGCCCAATCCTCCAATTTGTCTAGGTCCCTCTGTATCCTATCCTTACCCTCCAGCCTATCTACCACTCCTCCCAGTTTTGTGTCATCTGCAAACTCACTGAGGGTGCAATCCACACCATTCTCTAGATTGTTAATGAAGATATTGAACAAAACTGGCCCCAGGACTGACCCTTTGGGCACTGTGCGTGATACCGTAATAACTGTAGCAGTAATAACTGGAATATATATATAACGCTTTGCATCTCAGTGTTTTGCAAAGATGAGTAAGTGCATTTACTCCCATTTGACAATGGGGAATCCTGAAGGACTGATTGACTTGGTAAAGATCATACAGTAAGTCACTGGCAGAACTGGGAATAGACACCAGGACTCTTGATTCCCAGTCCTGTACCATACCCATATGGCCTTCCTTATGGGAGGTAGGAATCACCAGTTCATGGCTTCAATATTGGACTCCTGTAAGACAAGGACTTTTCTTTGTAGTTTGTATTGCACCTTAAGAAGTGTAGTTGTTGTGTGTGGGGCCCAAACCAAAACTCTGGGGCTGAACTTCCCACACTTTGCAGGTGTTTGAAATAAGAGCCCAGATCAGAATTCTGTAAATGGCTTCTATCTCTAAATGGCCTAAACCCAAACCCTGAACTTTGCATTGTTTGAAACCTGGATTTGAATTTTGAGGCTTCAGTCCATCTCTGTTCAAACCCTTTGTTTCATATTTAGAAAAACTTCCAAAAGACTTTGAATAGTCTAGAACTGTCAGAATGGACCCAATTGTTGCCACTATCTTGGATTCTCTAAGACAGAAAGAATCCAAGCAGATATTAAAAGTCAAATATACTGTGCATGTTAGCAAGAACAAAGGACAAATGTTTAGTCTAATAATATTGTGACTACCTAAATATGAGCATATTATTTATCTGTGCATTTATGCATGAGCAGGAGACATTTATGGGAATACAAAGTCCTACTGCATTAATGACAGTGCTTTGTGGCAAAATACATTAGTTCTGACAAAAGTAAAATGGACCCTGAAACAAGAAAATTGAATCATCTTTATAACAATCATTCATCAGCTTATTATAGTCAGTCTCTCTCTCTCTCTCTCTCTCTCTCTCTCTCTCACACACACACACACACACACACACACACACACACACACACAATATCTCTGCTATTAAGGCATCAAATACATTGCACTTGTATAGGATAGCACTTTTCATCCTTACATCTCAAAGCACCAAAGGTGGGCATGTATCTTATCCCCATGTCTCGAAGTATCTGTTCCCCATTCATTTTAACAGGGCATGTGAGTCTAAATCTCCTCGCCTGCTTTGACATAAGGGATCCATATTTTCGGTTCGACCATGCACAACTCACCATACGTGTTGTATAAAAATGGTCTGGAACGATTATTTAATAGTCTCACCAGGGCGGGCTGCAGGCACAGGCAAAGTAGGCAAGTTTCCTACGTTGTAGCAGTGAAGGGCTCTGGAAAACCCCAACTGATTACTCCCGAACAGGCCAGTCCCAAACCACACTTCCCCCAGTGGGAGATGTCTGCCCTCCTAGCTTGTCCTGGCTCCTGTTCAGCTGGGTGCAGCAGATGCCAGTGCTTCTCACATGTGGAGGACAGTCTCTTCAGCACTGGCTACTGCAGTAGCTCCTTGGAAAGTGAGAGTGCAAAGGGTTCTGAGCAGTGCTTGAATCACTACCTGAGCAACCACCCACCAGCAGGGCAAAAGGATAGCTAGGGGATACACTGGGTTTCCTGGTAAAGCATGCGGAGGAGAATGCCAAATCCTGTCCTTGAGCTCCTGAGGCCAGCCTTGAGCAAACCAACATGTGCAACATCCCATTTATTCTAAAATGTACATTAATAAAAAGAGAGATAGACACTAACAACCCGATCCAAAGACCATGGAAACTTTAGGGAATCTTGCCAATGGGCTTCAGTGACTTTTGAGCCAGGCACTATCCTGTGTTACCATTAAAAACTTTAAGAGCAGATTAAAGAAATGTATTGCTCCCAAGGAAAACAAAACCATACTTAAAGCCATCTTTCAAGAGACATCATCAAGATGAGATGTAAGTCAGCATTGTATGAATGTTAAGTAACCACTGCACACATACAGCTAGATATAGCTGACTATGCACATGAAACAAAGCAGAGCCCAGTTTTGTAGTATTAGTCAAAGGCTAGTGAAAAAGCCAGAAGAGTACCACAAAGCCAAAAAAGGCCTCAAACAATCACGGCAACAATCAAAAGGCAGCAAACTATTAGGAGGCAGCATGACACTCAGTGGCTAGGAAAAGCTCCAGGGAGAAAATAAATGGACAAGGCAGCATTTGTGCAGAAAAAGGTATCTTGTCCTTTACTATTACCTTCAGATTTAGGACTAGGAGTAGACGCAGGAAACTGGTATGTAGGACAGTAAGGATTGTCTTCTGCAGCAGAGAAAAGCAGTATGTATTGAGACTATCCACAGTGAAGTGGAGGCACCATATCATTTCCCCAACTTTCTATCACTGTAAACTTTTATTGCCTATTTTGATAATAGTCGACTGAAATGATACTTTCAAACAGATAAATGGGTTAGGAAGAATTTAGTCATTTCATACATCACAGACTAAGGCACATTAGGTGTACTCGAATTTCCACCATGAGTAATAAATGGATAATGAAAATCTAGTACCTGAATCTAGTTACTATAACGGAGCTATGGTACAGTTAACTCAAACACAAGACAACAGATACTCTGGCTGAACTTATGGTACCTTCGGGTGTTTGCTGGATTTCAGGAAGTTCAGGGAATTTGTAGGTAGGGCAATAAGGGTTTTCTTCAGGTGTTTCTAAGTGGAAGGAGCAAGTTTTGGAAAAAGAACAGAAAGGAAAGATTTATAGGAGAAGTCCAGGTGAGGCAAGAATCCACAGAAGTTGTGGAACAATCCTTCTCATGCCGAGTCTATAATGTAACAAAGCCATGGGCACATCAGTGGTTATCACTGCGGTGCACATCTGGGCTGCTTGGAAGACAGCAGGAGACAGCAGGGATTGAACTCATCCTCTGCTCCTGAAGCATGTGCTCTATCATCTGAGGTGAAGGAGAATCTGTGTCAGCAGCACAAGAGTTACGACTCACAGCTTGAGCAGTTCTCATTCCGTCCACTTCAGTGGTTACATAAACTCACTCGTCAGCTCATCAAAATAGCATCTGCAGCAGCAAATGCAAACCAACTTGCATTATTTTATATCCACTGTGTTTCATTTAGTCAGCACAGCTCAGAATTGTGTTGTCATGTACATCAGGCCTTATGCGTGGCTGGATTGCTAATACCATCTCAGTCATTTCTTACACTAATGAGAGACTTGGAACACACAATGTACCAAAAAGTAATGCATTTAATGAGGATATATTGTAACCAATATATAAGCGCTCTCCATAGTTTTGGCTTTTAAAGATATCAACAGTATTAAACAGCAGAAATCTGAACCAGATCCCACTGAAGTTTCATAGATTCATAGATACTAAGGTCAGAAGGGACCATTCTGATCATCTAGTCCGACCTCCTGCACAGCGCAGGCCACAGAATCTCACCCACCCACTCCTATGAAAAACCTCACCTATGTCTGAGCTATTGAAGTCCTTAAATCATGGTTTAAAGACTTCAAGGAGCAGAGAAGCCTCCCTCAAGTCAATCATGCCCCATGCTACAGAGGAAGGCGGAAAACCTCCAGGGCCTCTCCAATCTGCCCTGGAGGAAAATTCCTTCCCGACCCCAAATATGGCAGTCAGCTAAACCCTGAGCATATGGGCAAGATTCGCCAGCCAGATACTACAGAAAATTCTTTCCTGGGTAACTCAGATCCCAGTTAAGAAGTTAAGAGGAGTCTTTCCATTCACATAATGGGTTTTGGATCAGGCCCTAAATTATTAAGCAATGTAACATTACCAATTCCTTTCTATTGCAGATTGTCCATATTTTCACAGGGCAGCCTCTCCTTGTTTAAAAGCCAACTCGGTGTCATTGTATTTGCTAAGACTGAAGTTTAGGGACCTGTTTCCCAGCACCAATCAATGGCATTGCTAAATAAGGACAGGAAGGCATTTGTGATGTTTTCTAACTGTAGCAAGTGGAACAGAGCAACCTGAATGCTGGCTATGACAGGAACATTTTAAAATATGTATTTCTCTTTCTAAATATGATTATCTGGAAATTCTGAACTAATCACCCCTGGGACGTTTCCTTGAGAAGTGGAAAAATGTGCTCCTTGGGGCCAAAATCTAAGCAGCATCAAATGAACAGGTGGTAAAAGACCCCTTATCCCTTCTCATGCAAGCAATCCCCACCATTGTGTTATACTGGGAGATTTCCTGAAATATATTAGTGTAGACACAGCATTTGTCTACTCACCACCCAGCTAATGATTCGGGATCACAAACAATTCTCTTCTTTATTATTGTTTTTATAAAAGGTATTTCAGTTCACCTTTAAGAGCAATTCCTACCTCCCCTTGGACTTGACTGGGTTCTCTCCTTTGATAGTATTGTCTTTAAATTTGTTAGCTGTGATTTCTATGTTCCAGAGCAAACATGGATTACAAATACAAAATGTTTTATTTAATATACAATGCAATATTCCATCTATGTGAAGCAAACTGTTATCCAGTTAGTCTCTTTAAAAAAATAAATTATCCATGTTACAGTACCTTTAGTTAGCCTGTGGATCTGTTTGAACATTGTCTTGTACCAGTCCTTTGATCTGTCTGTGTTCTGGTTTAAAAATATATAGATGTAAGTAAAAAAACATTGGCCTGACTTCCACCAAATTTTCAATTTGTTAGGGTTACTTAAACAATCAAAGCTATGTGCACCCTTTATCATATTTTATTTATTATTACTGAATAGCTATAAGCAAGATTGAACTACATAATCCAGACAGTTTGTGGAACTGGGTGTGTTTCAAATGCCAGGACTAAGTCCCTACTAACAGCATAAACATTTTCAGGTTTTTTTTTTTTAAATTCAGTGAAAATAATTTGAGGAAAATTTAGGGCTAGATCCTACAAAGGAATTTAGCCCTTCCATATCCCACTGCAGAGTTCTGAACCCAAACTCAGCAACACAGCACTATTCCTTTAGACAGGGGAAGTGAAACTGACAAGCCTAACTTAGATGTCAACATGAAGCAAAATAAGAGAGGAAACTAAATCCACACAACTAGCGAAAAGTGCATGAGATATTGAAAATTCTTTCACCCATAGTAATTGAAGGGGTCATCAGGAACACAAGGAAGACTTTTGAAATAAATCTATTGGGGGTGATATTTTACCTTCAGTTACACTTATGCAATTCCATTGGCTTTAATTATATGGGTCTAACTGAAGGCAGAATCTGGCTCTTGATTTTTATTTTGAGCATGGGCCTGTAAGCCTGAGTGTTGTTCTCTTACCCTCAGTGGAATGCCTACATCATCCACGGAGACATCAGCCATATACTGGGGACTCCTAACAGCTCTTCTCTTCTCATCCATTGCTGGCTTCTCACTTTGAGCACGATCCTGAGCTGGCTTTTCCTGTGCAGACACAGTGCCTACTTTATCAGCAACTGGTCTGTCTGGCAGGGAATCTGGAAATGAAAGAGAGGTGGTCATTATCCTAATGCTCACCATTTCAGCACACCAACATATGTCACTTTAAGGCAAAAATCTTGGCAAAGCATTGATGAGGCAGACTGTGGCACTGGGGAGAAGTGTCTGGCTTTCTGTAAATGTGCATAGAAAATGTTTTGCATAACCAAGAGGGGGCGGGAACATCACAGACTCCTCCAATCATACGTGTAAAAAGCATCAACACTGCTCCCTTCATTCTGATACAATTAGCCCCACTACAAGCTCAGTCTTCACTGACACTCTGCAGTGGTACAGTCCCTTTGGAGCCCTTTCCTCCTGGTTATTGCTCTCCACTGTATCCTTCTGCCGAATGCCAGTTCCCAACATTTTGGGCAACTGTACCTATTTACCAGACTAGGACCTCAGCCCTTCCACACAGCACCTGGCACTTCCCATTCAACTGTGCAACCTCCTGACTGATTGGGGTTTGGAGCAGAGCAAACTCCATTGTGGTTAGAATATCACACAACAGAGCCAACAAAGAGAACCATCATTAAAGGCAGGGACAAGACCAAATTATGTCTCCATTGGCTTCAGTGGACCCAGGAAGAATCAGCTTCAAAAGCCTGAAGCACAAGTACCACCCCAGCGGGTGGGGAACACTTCCGCTATAACAATGCCCAGGACCATTTGAACTCAGGTCTCATGCTTGCTTAGTGCATTTTACTTAAAAATGGAGTTCTTAGACAGCATTCTTCTCTGCAGCATCAGCACTAGAGAAAAGGAAAGCAAACTGCACAATACAGCTGTGGGAAACACGTCTTTAGAAAAAGATGGAGGTGCCTGGGATCATTTAGATTCATAATCAGGACCCAACACACAGGAACCTGATAAGAAAATCAAGCAGCTATTTAAACCCAGCAAGAAAAAATTAAGGTGTCTACTTCCCATTAAAAAAATGGGAATGGGTGTCCAAATCCCTTAGGCAGATTTGACATTCTCAGCCTAAGTTCTTAAGGGTGTGTTTGCAAAGGGGGGCTGGCATGAAAAGAGGGGCCGTTCCCACTGATGCATCATTCCCAGGGACAGAGCATCAATCTGGTGGGAGAAGAGAATGTTTATCCATGGTTTGATTCCAAGTATCAAATGGTTATTTGCCTTGTTGCTGGTCAGTGCATGATATACCCCCGGCCCCCAATCTAAGTCTGTTTGAGCCCTCAATTATAGGGCCTTGCTCTTTGACTCAAGCTATGGAGCCAAGCGGGTGGCCAGTATATATTCATTAGATTCTTTTTTTAATATATCTAGGTCAGAATTTAATTTGAACTGGGATAGATTAAAATGTCTTCTGAATTTCTAATGAGCATGTGGTGAAAGAATGCAGGGATTCTCCTCTGAGTATACAGCAGTCACAGCAGGGTTGCTGCTAAGCATTCTGGATACCTCTTGACAAACGCACTTACTATACTGCTGAATGGTCCAAGTACCCTGGACTATCTGTTCCCAAAAGACCAGCAGCAAAAGGATTAATTACCATGAGCAATGCAGGCTGAGTGAAGAATGCACTCCTCCCATGGAACAGATTCAGCAGACCAGACTGTTCAGCCTCCACTTCCACAGCTGTTCACCGCTTCTCTGCGTGCGCTGTCCCCAACCCCCACTCAGGTGGCCAGAGACCACAAACTCACTGTGTCTTTCATGGGGAATTCAGTAGAAATCAATTCTGCAGAGAAGTGCCACATTTGGGGTTTTTTTTAGTTAAATAAATAGGGGGCTTAGTGTCTGGGTAGCTAGCAGTTCTGAATGCTATCTTGCCTGTAACTGCGCTGCTGTCAAATAATGCTTGGCCTAGAGTCCAGTTCAGCTCTTAGAGCAGCTTCTCCCATCTGGTTTTCAATGACCTGAAAATTTGTACCAAAGTGTTGAAATGGGATTTGGGGCAGTAAATGCTCACTGGACATTAAAATCCTATTCTCCAAACCCACCTTCCATCCTCCTCCTGCACCTGTGTTTACAGCATGGAGCACTTCCAAAAGACCATGCCAACATTAACTACATCTTTCCAGCACACTGTGATGAGGGGTATCAACCCACTCTACCAATGGGGAAAACTGGAGCAGGATGACCTCTACTTTTGGGTGCCTCAGTTTCTGGGTTCCCTCTGAGACTTCCTGGACATGATTTCAGAGGTGCTGACAGCCCACAACTCCCAACAGAACTGCTGGGTGTCTCAATCAGGCCACCTAGAAAATGGAGGCACTTGTAATTAGGGGCCGCTTTAGAAAACACAGGTTTCAGACATTTGCCCAAGGCTATGCACAAGGCCTGGATTAGAACAGAGACGATCCTGGCTCTCAGCCACAAGCTCAGTCCTTCAGGGTATGTCTATATTGTAATTAAACAGTGTGCGTGTGTCTGTGTCCCAGAGCCCAGGCTCCAGCTCAAGCCAGGACATTTACGCTGCAGTTTATAGCCCTGCAGCCTGAGCCCTGCAAGCCCAAGTCAGTTGACATGGGATAGCTGTGGGGTTTAATTGCAGTGCAGATATACCTTGAGACCACATTACATCCATGTAGAATACCTAGCTCCTTTCCTACTGGCACACGTATGTGTTAGCACCTGCCACCAGGCACCACATCAATTTGGCAAGGAACCAATGGACTGTTAGCTGCTCTGGTACTACAATGTGCCATGTGGTGCTGCAGAATGGCATGCCTTAAGCCCCACTAGAGGCAGGATTTCTCCAAATGGATGGCAGTGGTGAGAAATGTGTGTGATTTCACAATCTGCTCTATCAACGCTTTGCCAAGTCCTATCCTTGGTGTTAAAGAACTGCATGCATCTGAGAGAGGAAGAACAGTTGTTCACATGCACTTCACCATATTGCCCAAAGCTGTTCAATTTGCAGAGCTCTGACAAGGGTGGTTAGCAGAGGAAAGGCTCATGCATTGTTCTGACCGTACCCACAGCAAACACAATTCTGAACTGCAAAATTCCCTCTATTAGGATTGTTTGTTTTTTTAAATCATCATCAAACTTACTTTTGGAGGGTTCTTTTGCTCATGAAAAAAGTTTTATGAATGGCAAGAATGTGGCAAGGCTAAAATAAATCTATTCAATATTTCTACCTTATTTTCTATCCCCAAGAATGCACATACTCTCTGTTTTGGTCCTATTGTGCTCCTAATGTAGAGGTCCCCTTCTTCTGTATTCACCTCTACATTTCTGTATGGTGTGTTTGACCAGACCCCATGGCAGAGCTACCTACTGTGCTACTAGGAACAGAGTATGGAAAGCTCTGGTGAAATCAGATGACTTCCATGACTCTGAAGATCAGAGGGAAGGAAGGTTTATGGATATGAAATGATCTGAACTCAGGAAGAAATCTCAGCTTCTCACCCCCACCCAATCTCAATCCCTTGCTTCTTTGAGGTGAGCATGTAAAACAACTGTGATTGTCACTTTCAGTGCCCCTGCTGGAGATGAAAGACATGCTTCTGTGCTAGAAAGGAAATACTCTTTCCTATAGTGTCATCAGTCTGTGGAAGTCACTCCAGGGAAGTTCAGTGGGCCAGAGATTTGGATGGAACTTTTTTTTTTAAAAAAAGGATTGGTTAATCATGTGACCATTATTATTTTGTAATTGTGAAAGTTAAGGCTATGTTACCAAAATCAAATTGCACTTTTCAGGATATAAACCAATCACTTTCTGGGCTCAGGAGGGACTCGCTCTCCAGTTCCCTATAAGTAGCCCTGGAAACCACAACACAGGTGGATGGAGCATGCCATCCAAGTGGTCCTAGGCTATGGTGCTGCTACCCTGGAAATATCTTAGGCAGACAAAGGCAGACATACTGGACTAAATGGACCAACAGTCTGAGTTCTGATTGCTATTCCTACAAGCCACACAAATTATTATTGGTGACAGTTTGGAGAGAGCTAAGGAATGACTTTGTGCTGGCCTGCAGGAGCACTCTTCTACCCAAAGCTTGAGATTTATGGGGTGCAAGGCAAGGGTTAGAGTTCACCAGGATGGCACAGGCTCCAGGAGAGCTGTGGGAGACATTCCAGCCAGCTAAACTGACTTAAAAGATTTCATTTGAATTCTTTGTCTTGGCATGCATTTGGCACTGGTGAAAAGTGCAGGTCTGACAGCCATGGTGACAGAAGGCTTTCGAACTTGGGGTAGCAGGACCAGCTCCTCACTCCATGCCATCAGAGGTGCCTTGTCAGATAAATTTGTTAGTCTCTAAGGTACCACAAGGACTCCTCGTCCAAGGGTTGTTGCTCAAGGGGAGAGGGCAATTCAGTCTTCATGCCTGTTCAGCCTTTGGCCACTCAGCTGAGCTTGTCACCAAGGAGACCCAATGAGTGCCAGTTTCAATGGTGTTTCTGGCAACAGGGGAACTTGTCCTCTAGAAAGTGGACTGAAGCCATCATTGCCCTTCCCCATGGGCCCCCTACTGAATGTTCCTGGATTCAAAGCAATGACCTAGGAAGAAAACAGTTCTCGGGCCACATCCCACCCTGACTTATACATCATGCAACTCAATGACATCGCAGAGGGTATAAGTCAGGGCATAATTTTGCTCTGAGGCCTGTAGAGAGCACCAATCGCATACTATCAGGTACAACACTCAGTATCTTCTGAGCCCTCCATTCTGGGGAGTAGTGACAGGTGGGCATTCAGCATCAGAGTTTTGTTGGTGTGACCCAGAGAATGCAAGCCAAGGTCAGGGAGGTCAGCCAGCCACCTTTATGTGATTGTTTTGATAGACGGAGAGTAGGTGTGGAGCCAGCAATGCCTGGGCACTCTCCAGTGATCCAGATTGGGGACTCTTTAGACTGGAACAAAAGCTGCCTAGAAATACTCCACATTGAGCCAGGTGGGAGGATTTCAACATATTTCCCGCTTAACAGACAAAGGAGTTCCTGACCACAACGGGAAACACTTTGGGAAAGAAAAAACCAAGAGGAAATATCTGACTGGACTTTAAAACCCCAGGTGGCAGAGAGGCAGTGTAGATGCCAACTCGACTGGGAAGGGAGAAGAGAAAATGTTACACTGGCTAATGTCGCTGAAGAGGGCAACGGTGTAGAGGAGACAGGCACTGTGCTTCAGGGCACAAAATATAGGCCATGAGAGCGATGGGGCTGACTTTGCAGGTGTGGAGTGCCAGCTGATTGCAGGGGGAGTCATCAGACGAGGCCCCGTACAAAGAACAGACTTGGGCTCCCTTACATCCACATTAGGGTGTCTGGGTACTGACTGCTTGCTCTCGCTCTCTCCTCTCCTCTTTCCCATCCTCTTCCTCATCTCCTCAGGTAGTGATAGTTTAACAATAGCAGTTCATTCATATACCTTGCAGCTGCTGGAGAGCAGTGAGGCACTATTCTGAATGCTTCTGTCACCTGTCATATGAGGCTCTATGGCAGGGGATGAGAATGATGAGGGGCTTGTCTGGACTATGTGATGTGAACTGTACAGCACTCTAATGTGTTGTGCTCTCACCACTCCATGTAGACCCTGCTGGCAAAAACAAATTGTGAACTAGTTTATATAGTTGTGGTCCTGTTTCAAAAAGGACAACAATAAAGTGCACCTGGTACCTTTTAGTTCCTGTCAGCAGAGTCTGTATGGGACAGTAAGAGCACAACACAAAGTACTCCACAACTCACGCCCATGGAGACCAGACTGCAGCACCATGTAGACAAGTCCTAGATTTCCCTTCAAGGAGGAACTTGCCAGCCTTGCTGGGAAAGCAGACAAGGGGACAGTGTGGGTGTGTTAAGTATGTATGTGTGAGTGTGTGCGTGCACATGATTTTATCATGAGTTTTATGATATTTGGCATTCTCATTAAAGCCCCAGCTCGTGGAGTCAGGTTATTACATGAGAATGTCAGCTTGCTTTTTCAAGTTAGTTTCTAGCCCTCATGGTTGCAGACAGAAGCTTGAAAACATGCCCCAGGTGTATCCTATAGGCTCACAAACCAGAAGAGAACTAAAGAACTCCACATTTTTTTTTTTAATTTCATGCTTTTTGGACAGCTGGGGTTGGCCATATTGATGTGTGCCTGTCTGCAATTATGCATGTTTCCAACATTTTCAGAAAAAACTAATACGAAAAGCTCAGCTGTAGTGGCTGAGCTGCAACACTCATTTATTTTAAGGGATTCAGCTCACTTCCTTGCAGTTACTAAGAAGTGTGTTTGCTAAAGGTACTCTGCAAGTTAGCAAAGCAGTCACTTGACTCCAGCAGAGGCAGCAGCTGTGTGGCAAGGACCTTTTGCTTCATACCTGCCAGGCTACTAAGCCGCTTTTGCTGTTCTGTGGTAGAGAAGGAAAACAAAAAAAAACAAAACAAGAGGGTGAGACATAGACAGCAAGTGTCCTGTTGCTGTGTTTCTGACAGGCAAGAAATGTGCCGTCCGCACAATGGCAGAAACTGCTGGAGTGGATCAAAGTTTTCAACACCCTGCGAAAGTGGCAAACCTGCCGCCCTCCAAAGAGCAGCACTGGTGACTACTCAGCATCACAATACAAAGTGACCCGTATATTTGCAACAACGAAGTATAGTTATGTCAGAGAGAAGGAAAACAGCTTAACAGAAGACAGTTTAAAAACAATTGTGAAGACTTACTGTCAAATAAACCAACAAATAATACTCAAGTTTGCAGCATGTTAATAATATTACTATTAAGTAATAACACAGCCATTTTTCTGCATATGTAGGGCCTTTGTGGCTAGGAATGCCAAACGCTTTGTGATCATTAAGACATGCAATATCCTTATGAGTTGTGGACTGAATGATTATTCTTAATTTACATATGGATAAACTGAGGTAGGCTGGTATAGGCCAAGAATTTCACAAGGACCCCTCTTTTTAGGAGCCTCCATTCCTAGGTTCTCAACCTGAGACACTCGAGATATCTCATGTTGGCCACCCAACAACTGAGACATTCAAAGTCAGTGGAGGCTGTCAAACAAAGTCATATAAAAAGTCTGTGACAGAATTGGCAATAGAAACCAAAGAGTTCTGGCTCCCAAGCCCCTGCTCTAACAACAAGAGAACACTTTCTCCCCAACAAGGAGCACACTTTATATGAAGTATACAGGATATTTCAAATTGTATCATCTTACTAACAATATCAAACACTGATCATTTGGAAAGTTGATGTGGCGAATACAAGGATTTCAGAAGTTTAAAAAATATTTCTCACTTATTTCTGATTATGAAATTGCTTTAGAACTTGGAGACGAATGGCACTCTCCAATGGAATGTCAATATCTTAGTCATGGCAATATGAGAAGGGCATGGAATGACCATTACCTATTAGCAATAAGCCACTTCCTGCAATGCCTGTCAGGGAAATGATTGCTTTGGGAGGATGGTTCACCTTCCAAGCAAATCTGCAGTATGCAGTAATCCGTTGGACACACTGCTTGCTCAGATAATCAGACTTCTCCAGGCATGACATGCAAGGTGGGGCTACTCACCATAGATGAATTCCTTGTTTCGCTCACCCAAATTCAGCTACCTCTGCAGGGATCACTGGTGTCCTCTGGCAATCATGAGAAAACTCTGCAAGCCCTGCCTCCTAGCCAAACATATTCCCACCCACCCCAATGGAAAGCCGCCCAGGTGTGCCGTTGGGAATGTCACCAATACCCAGAAATAACCCAGAAACGCAAATGGAAAGAGAAGTGCTTAAGACAACAATGTTCCTGCCCTCAAGAAGGGAACAGGAACCCATCTGCTGCGAAGTTCCCGCTTCTGAATAGGGCATCAAGAGCAGAAGGGTAGATTCATCCATGTGTTATAATCAAGGAGGTAGAGTTGGGTAATGGGGATCTTAGAGCCAGTCATCGAATAGGAAGGCCCTCTACTGAGGAGATGACCTTTCCTTTTGTAGGAGTGTGGAGCGGTCCCTTCCTGTCAGTCTCAGAGGGAGGCCACGTCTCCTTGCTGTCACGCCCTTAGAATGGCAATCAAAGGGGAAATTAGCAGTTTGTGAAGCTCGGATCCTTTAAGCAGGGCTGAGCAGTAATCAGTCTCCTGGATTCAAGCCCTCCAGCAGGGTGGAACATCAAACAGAAAAGGGGGGCTCTGTCGCTTGGGCAGGGCAGAGCACTACAGAGTCTAGGAGACTAGGCCCTCAGGCAAGGCAGGACACCAAACAGAGTAGAGGGCTCTGATCTGTGGTCAAGGCAGAGCAGCAAAGGAGTCTATGAGCCCAGGTGCTCAGGCAGGACGGGGCACCAAATATTCAGGTATCCTGGCTCTGGTGGATGGCTGACAAACATGGGCCCCTTGGCCTTGAGTGGGGAGGCTGCCACCTCAGGAGTGGGGTGGCAGGGGGTAGGAAGACATGAAACATGCGGGCCTAGAATCGGGCTAAGATACAATCAGACTGTACTTTAGTTTTCCTGGGCTCCTTCCTATATCCCCTTTGTTTGGTACCTCCGTTCTGTGTCTGTCCTCTGTCTCTCCGGGGTAGGTGGCCAGCTTCTTGGTGTCTTGATCAGCTGGTGGCTGTGACAAGTCCGCAGTACAATCAGGATCCTCTTTGGGTTACAGTAGCACATGTGATGCATCTATCTCCCAACTGAGCTGCCAGGCCTGCCTTTTCTACTTCCTGTTCCTGTTCTGCCCCTTGGTTTTCAGCAGGCTGGGCCTGGCCTTCCTGACTCTTCCCACCAGGGGGCAGGTTGCAGTCCCTCCCTGTCAGTCTCAAAGGGAGGCCATGCCTCCTTGCTACACCTTTGATAATCAGGAAGATCTTCTGGCATAACACCCCATAGATGGTTTAAGGAGGCTGTGTATGAGAAATGTTTCCATCTCTGGGGGGTGGGAAGAAATGAGGAATGTACATGGGGTGAATGGACTTTAACTGGAGAAAAGGGAACTCCTAGGTGAAGAGGAGGTTTCCTCCCTACTAGCTCTCCTCACTATTAAGCAGAGAGGAGGCCTGTGTATTGAGCTGAGGTAGAGAACTCAGGAGGAAGAAGAGGAATGTGTTGTTTAGCTCTCTGCACTACTGGAGATAGACCAGAGACACGGCTGCTACTCTGAAACCCAACACATACTAAATCATTGGTGCTTCCACGCTTGGTCATGGTGTGGGACCCTCAGCGAAGTCTGAGGAGCTTGCAGGCTGTCCAGAGAACTGCTGAGTAGATGATGGTGGCTTCAGGGAAGAATAGAAAAGGCATTTCCTTGTGTGATAAAGACACCTGAATTGTCCTAAGTGAGAAAAGGCTCAGTACAGATTTAAAATCAACCAAAGGGTTTGGCTCTTCTCTGTCAAGGGGAGAACTGTGTGTGACACAAAAAGCTTGAGCCCACCAAGACGAACTGGACTGATAGCTGCTCATTCGGAGCAGCTGAAAGGCCTTTAATCAAGCTGCACCTACAGCTATCCAAAAGCTCGCATGGAGCCAGGCTGCTCTCAGAGCACTGGCAGAAGGAAAAAGGGCCTGCATCTTCCTCTGCCCAGAGGAAATACCAATGTGCCATGCACAGCATTTAACTCCATCCAAGAGGTGAGCTGGGCTTCATAGCCTTCCAGTCTGTACAGCCAAGGTAATCATGTCACATCCCACAGAGGCTAAGTTAAGGGCAATGCTTTCCATAAAGGGAGAAGGCTCCTGTTAATGGCTACTAACAGGGGCTCCAGCTGAAGCAGGGAGTATCACTTCAATAGCTAGTGATGGGTTTATTTAATTGTGCTATATTACCTAGCAGATAAACTTTGATCAGTAGCTCTGGGGTCAAAGACTGAAGCCAGCTTTAGAAAAGAATCGAACACGCATTTCAGGACTGCGGAGGAACACATCTGGGAGCACTTTCCATAAGGATGATAAAAAGCAGGAGAGAAATGGACCTTGCTTCTAATGGGTGATCTTTGATTTCCTTGATAAAAGGAAAATGGTAACATCCTAGGCTGGGGTTTTCAAAGCAGTGTAAGTGAGTTAGGTGCCCAAATCTCACTGGAAATCAATACCTAACTCCCCTAGACAATACAGATCCTGACTGGGGCTGGGATAACATTACCCACACGGAAAGTGGAGTAGGAGCAACGTTTCTCTCATAGGGTATGGAACCTACCTTGCAGAGGGAGCTACTGTAAAGGAGGGAAAGGGTTTGAATTGTAATTAGAGATGGGTTTGAGCCAGGGCAAGTGTGGAATGATGTGATTTGGGGTTTCGATTTGTCCCATTACAGAGATTGGGATCAACTGCAAAGATCAATACCAAACTTCCCCAAAACTCTGGGGTCCAAGGCTTTTGTTTGGGTCTCTCACTAATTATATGTTGTACTACATCTGTGGCCATGGAGCATGTCTCAGCTGTCAGTGTACAGCATGCCTCAGCCCCTCACACCTTCTCAGTAACTGCAGCAAGGAGAACACTCGGACACTTCTACTTCAAAAGTCCAGGTTCTGTCAACACTTACAGTATAGAGCCTAGGACATCTACTCCAACAGTTCTGATTTCAGCCAGAAGGCAGCTGTACACACACATGCTTGCCAGATCATTACAATGAGTTTCAATAGCGTGCTCCACTTGAATGAACCTGAGCCACAAGTGGAGATACACCTGCATGTCTCCTTACCTCTGTTGTGCTGCAAGAGGACGATAGTAGGGTTGACAATTGTGGTTGAGGGATAGGTGGAGGAAGGCTTGCTGATAGACGTTAAGGAGGATTGGTATTCAGTGCCAGTGCGAGGCGGGGAGACTTCATTTAGCACAGGACATGGGTCCTGGAAACGAGAAGAAGATGCGTGTGAGCATCACTAGCTCGCTGGTGTTTCTGGAAAAAGTTATTTTAAAATGGAATTAGAAAGGAATCGTAGCACATTTTAGTAGAAGACATAAGCACAGGTTGTTACCCTGACCCTGCAGGCATTCCGTTCCCTGTTAACTGCAGTTAGTAGAATAAGGAATAACTATAGTTCTTTTGTACTGGGTTTCTCCCTCCACACCAGAAGAAGTGTCCTTGACTTCAACCATCATGCTATATACAGCATACACTTGGCAGCAGGAATGAGCTAATCTGGTTGTGGGAGAGAGAGACCCACCCACTCACCCACTCTTTCTTTAAAGAGAATTCCTTTCCCAGCAAGTAGTCAGACATGCAAAACTCATGCGATTCTGAGTGAAACCCGATTACTGCAGCTGGCTTTGCAAGGAAGATCAGAAAAATAAGTTTAGCACCATCGCTTAGGAGACATTAGACAGTGTGACGACTGGGCACCCAGAACTATGAAAAAAAAAAAAACAAGTGGAGGGTAACCAATAGGACACTAGCATGGAAGATACACAACACAGCTTCAGGGAGCAATGAGGATTGCCAAACCCAAGTTGCTCTATTATTTATTTTAAATCAGTCCTAGCATCACAGCAGCACCATCTGTGCTACTGGAGCAAAGATTGGGTCTGCATGGAGATGTTAGAGGCTAGCTCAGACATGACCCTTTCAGATCAGGTGCATCAGAAGCACTCATTGCTGGGGAGGCTAGGGAGATTGGGCCGTTGGCCAAAAATGATACATGTATTTTTATGTGCTGATTTTGTCATTAAGGCAGAGCTTTTTCAAAGGTGTCAGAAGGATTTGGACCCTCAATTCCCACAGAAATTAATGGGAAATGGGCATCCAAAAAGCAAGATTGTGGAGTTCTGGATTTCTGTGCTGCTCTGACTCTGTGGTCAGAGTGAAATGCTGCAAGCCATTGGTCTGTGAAATGGGGCTGGCCCACAGGGCTAGTCATTCTTTAAAAAAGGGGACCAGAGAGTCTTGCTCCATTGCTGCCAGTGCATTGTTACTGTTCTGCAGGGCCTGATCCTGCATGCACAACTGAGCACAGCACTTCTGGCTGTGAGCAGTCCCACTGAGCTCAGTGGTTGGAAGTGTCAGCAGGAAGTGTCTGTAGGATCAGGTAGTAACATGATCCAAAGTGAGGCCTGGTGCCATAGACCATTTCTGATTAGGGTATGTTATTAGCAGAACCACCAGCTACAATCAGCCTCACTCAATCAGAGGCAGCAGGGCTGAACTATTCAGCTCTCTTGACACTCTTACACCATCAAGTGTCTAATTAGGCCTGAGTCATTTTATGAGAACATAAGAAGAGGTGACTGTTCAGCAGCCTCAAAACCAGGAGTTTCCAAAGTTCTCCGAGGGGCAGATCTAGGCCCCCATCTATGGGGGTACCCTCAGCGGTAGAAGCAAGGCAGTCCTGCTGAGCACAGGAGTGGGGAAGCAAATCTGAATGTTCCATATAGAGAGCATGCATCTGCTGCATGATGGGGAGCCTCCTTGATACAGAAGGCAGATGGGGTGTGTGGGAAGGGAAGGCTTGGTGGGCAGAGCCAGAGGACCACAGTGTAGTGAGCTACTTCAATAGCTTAGTGGTTTGAGTATTGGCCTGCTAAACTCAGGGTTGTGAGTTCAATCCTTGAGGGGGCCATTTAGGGATCTGGGGCAAAAATTGGGGATTGATCCTGCTTTGAGCAGGGGGTTGGACTAGATGATCTCCTGAGGTCCCTTCCAACCCTGATATTCTATGATTCAATCACAGTGGAGCATTGCCACAGCCAAAAATATAAACCAAACCTAAATTTAAAAGAAAATGTTTGGGAAACTGAGGGTGGCATCCTCAAAATCACACAAAGTTGGCGACACTTTGCTCCCATTAGAGTCAAAGAGGGTCACAGTTTCTGAATCACCCTTGTGACTTGGAAAGCTAAATCCCATTAACTTTAAATGGGATTAGGTTCCTAAGTCACTTTGGTGCTTTTGAAAGTTCTCCGCAATTGTAAAAATCCAACTGACCATAGAAGCAGAGTTAGGCCAATGCTGAGCACTTCTGAAAATGCCACTCTTGTTTCTTTCCATTTTCACATGCCTCTCTGCTACTTCTTCCAGGCCCAGCCAAAAAATCATCATCAGAGAAGTTATTCTTGCTGGATTTCTCACCCAGGAGTTACTGGAAATCCTGTAATAGGGCTACTGGTGGTAAACGTTCTGTTACAAAGAGGTTCAGATGAGCATCCAAACCTTTGCAGCTATTCTTGTGGCTACATTTGCCTCCTTGTAAAAAAGGCAGTGAGTTTAAAGAGAGAAAATAAACACAGAAAAACCAGGGTGATGTCCTGTCAAAATGTGAGAATTCTGAAAAACGTAAAGACTTCAGCAGGAGCAAGGATATTTCAAACAAGGGGACACGTGGTGCTTAGAAACTTGCAAGGGTCTCAGATTAGCAAGTGAAGTTACAGCTTGTGGGTCATTCTGTTTTGGCATTGCGTTCAGTGGGAATACACACATAGAACATATGGCCCTTTATCACCATGCAGGTCAGAGCGTGCCATCCTTAAGTGAATTACTTTTGCTGCTTCTGATATTACTGTTGTCGAGAGACCATCAGCTAGCCAAAGCTCAAGCAGCAGGTGTTATTCTTTCAGCTGAGAAGTGCAAGTATCATACATAGTACATTCCCTTAAAATGGTTAAAGCCAAAAGTGTAAATTATCCAGCAGAGACAGAGGTGGGGGAGAGAGACTGTAAAATATTGGGGAAAAACCAAACAATTGGAAAGTTCCCAAGCCAGATAAGGTAGATGACATACATGCACTGTAACAGGACGTAAACAAGATTTGAGGGGTCATGCTGCTGGCAAGGCGCTAGTCAGTGCTCCTCTTTCAAAGCTTAGTATGCCAATGAGAAAGTTATTTTAACCTAGAAACAAATTCAGGAAAGCTGCGAGGAGGGTACTCAACAAGCTTACTGTACGTGAGAGGACTCCAGTGATTTCAGGCTCCAAGACTCTGTGCAAAGCCTCCGGGACGGGAGGCACCAGTGGAGGTGGCGGTGAGAATGATGGCAGTTTCGGGCAAATTGGGGGCAAGATGCCAGGTGAGGAGGGCAGATAGTGATGGTGGGGACCCCTCTGGAGGTGAGGGGGAATGAAATCGTCTAGTGTCGGAAAAGTCAGAGGTGAGCCAGTAGGAATGGTCTCAGGGAACGTGGCACCTTGCCCCAAAGGTACCAAAGGCGGTGGCGGAGTGCTGGAGCTGCCTTCTTGCTCTCTGTCTGTGTTAACCTGGAGGAGTGGGACTACTATAATCTCAGGCTGAGCTGTGGTGGTAGAAATGGCATCCTGTGGGAAATAAGGTGGGGTTACGCAAAGAGGCAATCCATCTTTCTTGGGTGCACATCCCAGCACTGCCTGGGTAGTGACAGGCTGGCATGCAGCCAAGCCATTGGACAGTCCTTCCTCAGAGCGAGCTATGCCCTTAGGGATGTTCTGTTTAGCAGCCAAAGGCTCCATGAACACACTGGATAAGGCATGCCAGTTTTTTCCCCCTGTCCTTTAATTCTCGATCGAACCACAAAGCAGTTCATCTGCATTGCAGTACTTGCTACAGGTACACCTACCTAAACAGGAATATTTCCCATTGCTGACCCCCTCACCAACTGATTTTAGCCTGCAAACACGCACACATCACACAAACATACTTTTCAGTCTTTGGGGGGAAGTGAGAGGTTATCGAATAGCAGATGACAAGAATGAAGCTGCACAAGAGTGACCTGCGTGCAGAAATTAAGAAGAGGTGAATACAGCAGTAGGAGACACTGTACGAATTAGAGAACCGTTCACACGGCTGAAAGAAAACAAAGTTATTAAGAAAACATGTACCATGCTGCGTCCCTTCACCTTGTACAGATGCTGCTGCTCCGTAAGGTAAGGTTCCTTTCTCATACTGTCCCCACTGCCAGCCGTACTCTGGGGCTCTAGCACTTTGTCCCTCACAGCCTGAGGAGGTGGAGACTGAGTCCTGGAGGATTGGCTTCTACCATAGCTAACTGCGTCTTTACTGAGGACAATGTTAAAGTATGGCCTGGGAGGGACAGGAGGAGGGGGAGGAAGAGATTTTCCAGCATCTGTTACAGAGGAAACAATGTTGGTGGCTGGTGCTTGAGTGACCTCAGTTCCCAAACGGGGGCTCTCTGTTTGGTCATGTGCATTGCTGGTGGAATTTTCAGATGCAGCTGAGCAAGTGCTGTTAGATAAACAAGCCACATATAGACTGCTGACCTTTTTATCTGCTTTAGTCCCATACGTGGAATTCATTCCAGCTTCACTAATAAGATCTGCCCTGGCAGGGTTTTGATGTTTGGACGAAGTGTCTGATAACAAGGAGCTATTTCCCGAAAGTGATTGCCCAGCATGCACCACGTCCTTGGGAATCAAACTGGCTGATTGGGGATGTCCTGCAAAAAAGCATGGCTTCTCAATGGGGACTGTTGCAAAGGGTGCAGGTGATGAGGAGTAACACTGCCTGCTGCAACTTGGTGACACATGCTGTGTATAAGGCTTGGGTGCATTCAGGTACACACAGTCCATTATGGGCACTGGCAGCAGGTTGGTTACTTTCATGTCAGTGCGAGGGTGCCATGCAAAGCTCTCCTCTTTTGGAAGAGGAGGACGGGGAGGGGAAAGGGCCTGTCCAATCAGATTCAAGGGAAGGAGGAGGAATCAGCACCAAATGAAGGGAAAAAGAAAAAAAAATGAAAGAATGAAGTTGGTCATTAGACTTGGGTTAACAGGATTGAATTCAATGAGAACAACATAAGGAGGCCATCTTGGGTCAGACCAAAGGTCCATCTAGCCCAGTATCCTGTCTTTCGACAGTGGCCAACGCCAGGTGCCCCAGAGGGAATGAATAGAACAGGTAATCATCAAGTGACCCATCCCCTGCTGCTCATTCCCAGTTTCTGGCAAACTGAGGCTAGGGACACCATCCCTATCCATCGTGGCTAATAGCCATTGATGGACCTATCCTCCATGAATTTATCTAGTTCTTTTTTGAACCCTGTTATAGTCTTGGCCTTCACACCATCCTCTGGCAAGGCGTTCCACAGGTTGACTGCACATTGTGTGAAAAAATACTTCTGTTTGTTTTAAATCTATTGCCTCTTAATTTCATTTGGTGACCCCTAGTTCTTGTGTTATGAGGACTAAATAACACTTCCTTATTTACTTTCTCCACACCAGTCATGATTTTATAGACCTCTATCATATCCCCCCTTAATCGTCTCTTTTTCAAGCTGAAAAGTCCCAGTCTTATTAATCTCTCCTCATCTGGCAGCCGTTCCATACCCCTAATCATTTTTGTTGCCCTTTTTCTGAACACTTGCCAATTCCAATATATCTTTTTTGAGATGGGGTGATGACACCTGCATGCAGTATTCAAGATATGGGCATATCATGGATTTATATAGAGGCAATATGATATTTTCTGTCTTATTATCTATCCCTTTCTTAATGATTTCCAACATTCTGTTTATTTTTTTTGACTGCCACTGCACATTAAGTGGATGTTTTCAGAGAACTATCCACAATGACTCCAAAATTTCTTTCTTGAATGGCAATAGCAAATTTAGACCCTATCATGTTATATGTATAGTTGTAATTATGTTTTCCAATGTGCATTACTTTGCATTTATCCACTTTTTAAATGATGCCCTTTTGCCTCTCACTGCTTCTTATACTTTGTTGTTTAGCCACAAGTTAACAACAAGCTAACATGGAATCGTCAAGCCTGGCACTCAACTTGCTCACTCTCAATGCTGCTCCTTGGGGTATGAAAAAGTTTTCCAGCTTTCAAGTTCAAACCTATGAAGAGCATCTCACTTTGCTTTCAGGGCTAACCTTACTCTGGGTACCGCAGGGATCAGCCTGGGTACCCAAGCTCCTAACATTCCCCAGGAACTTTGAAATGCAGATCTGACCATCAGAACCAGACTCTTTGTTCCATGACCCCTGGCTCAAGCACTCCTCAGCTTTGGGCACATTCGGATCCAGCAGGAAATATGAATTCTACAGCTTAGGCCCTTCTCTACGGCACACTAAGCAGATTGCTGAAATCTGATTCAGCGCCTCTGCTAATGCGAAACCATACCGCAGTAACCTATTATACCGTGGTTGCTCCACTATACAGAGAGGTCAAATAAAAAAAGTCTCATTTACTTTTGCCAAAGGCTGACACCCCACTTCCCTTCTAAAAAGATCCCTCACTCACAAAGCACCCTCAGAAAAACAGAACAATTTAGATCTACAGTGGAACTGGGTTCCCAGAAACTTGTCTTTAGAGTGAAGCCTTCTGATAGCGAAATCATTTTCCTAGAGAAGCAAAAAGAAACTCCTTCATTGTTTCAGTGCATCGCAACGTACAGATTGCAACTCTAGAGCAGCGTGGAGATTGCAATTCCAGTTAGAGCAAATCTTTGCTTACAGCCAAATTGTTCTATAGCAAAAGAAGTGGCTTTGCTACATGGACGTTTCACTGTATTTATTTACAGTTGCAGGTAACTGTAAATCACCATCCGTTAGAAGGAAAATAACTAGAATGCCAGCCTACAGGATAGGGATTGCCTCTAGTCTTCTTTGAAGGCTTTAACAGCTTAGAACTTTATTGCCTTGATCAATATTCTCTTTTAAAATTCATCACCCTAGGCAGCTTTGGGGCAGCTCCTACTCTCACTTGTACTGGTATAAAATCCAGAGTAACCCCACAGATTTCAGAGTTGCAGTAGCCATCCTACCAGTGTTATGCTAAAGGCACTTGAGCTAGGGTGGGGAGGAAGGCAGTACAGCACTCCCAGTGAGTGGGCCTTGGCTCTGGCATGGGCTTCCCCACTGGTCCAAAATAGCTCGAGTCTGCTGACCGTCTGGGCATGATGTAAGGCGCATGTATTTACATTGGCTGCTGTGGAGGTGGTCGGGGAGGGGAATACGGTCTTCTGGGGGTGGTTTAATTTTATTGTTTTTGTAATTTCTGGCAGGGGCTCCCAGAGCTTTGGATAGGCCCTTTTTTATCCTTGGTGTACAGCTCACTGAAATAAATCAGGAGTTGCCATGGAGAGCCAGCCAGCAGCCACCATGGTTATCACACCGGGATACCGCAGATACAGCTGGGAGACTGGAAAAATACTGCTGCATTCCAGATGCTACAGAGTGGCAAGTTGCTTGTTAACAGTGACCATGGTACTCCACCTTTACATCCATGTGGCTGAGAGCAGAATTTAGCCCTGTTTTATTTGAAATTAGTTTAAGTGCCCTCAGGACTCTTCTATAAACAGCGCTCTGTGAAACTAAAACTGAGCTATCTCTGTTCACTTATATGCCCAATAACTAACTGTGAAACAGCTGCATGTCTCATGCAGGAAGCAGCTCACTCCTTTAGTGCTTCATTACTTATGTCCTCGGCCGACTGGTGCCCTCTTCATCTTTCACTTAACATTTCAGGTGCGGTGTCTGATCTGTGGCTTTGCCAAGAGCTAGCCACGATTAAAGCAATTGCCCTGTACTAGGGATAAGATTTTAATGGGCCTCCATTTCACATTTAACAGAGCAGTAACAGATGCCATTCTTCAAGAAGGCAGTTTATAAAGAAGGGTTGCTCAGGTTTTCCCATCCCATTGAATTCAACCTGAAAATTGCATCCATGCACACTGGTAACCCATCCATAGGTTAGCATTTCTCTTTGCTTGGCAGACCAATCCCAACACTTTAGATTAGATTTGGGAGGAAAATAACCTTTCCAATATGGGCTGACAAAAGATTATATCATTTCTAGCGTTAAAGTGACAAGGCCTCCTCCAGTCATTTTTTTAAGGCCACTCTGTGGGTTTAGGAAGTTTAATTCTCCATTCAGCCACCTGCAGTTGGAAGGTCAGAGTGCATACATAAAAGACATACAATAATTGATCACTACCTCTTGGCTGAGCCTTCCCACACAAACAAGGTTGAATGGTACTTTGCCCTGCTATAGTCACCAAGGAGCTCAGCATGCTTTAACATATATTAATGAATTAAACTTCACAGCACTACTGGGAAAGATGCAGTCTCTACATTTTGCAGATAGGAAAAATGAAGGCACAGAGACTTACCCAAGCCTGTGAATTGAACACAGGTCTCCTGACTCTGAATCCTGTGCTTGACCCCTCAAGAAAAGCCTCAGATCTTCTGGAAAGATGCTTACCTGTGGTTTGCCCTCTGAGGAGAGGTTGGGACGCACACTTCTATACCCCTTGGCAGCCAGAGAAGATGGCTGGATATCTCCATTAGAGGATAACCTCCAATCATCTAAAAGGGGAAGGAGAACTTCAGGTCTGAGGGAATTCACTCTAGCTAGATGGGGAACAAGGAGAGGGGACCTGTTGCTTTTTGCTGGGCAACAAGAAATACATTGGGGAAACAACAAAACAAAGCAACAAGCATGTGTACCTGTTCCTGGTTTTCCTGTCTCCAGAGCTATGTGTGCTGCAGAGAGGAGGGAAGGAAGAATGGAAAAATAAGGGAAAAAAATAAACTGTTACATTTACAGCAAACATGTACCCACTGAACTCAACATTCAGGCTACTTCTATACAGATACACAATGCTTTCTGACAGGGATGCCAAATTGCCATAGAAACTGGCCCTAAACATGATGCCCTCACAGTTTCTGACCTTTCTAAACACAAGGCGATTCATTCAGAGCAATGAAGAAACAATTGGTCATTAATATTCAGCTGAGCTATCTGCTCTCGTGCTGCAGTTTGGAGTCCAAATGCCCCATACACAGCTAAAAATGCAGGGTCTCAGTGTCAAGCCATGATGTCGGCTGGATAACCATAGCTATCCTTTCTAAAACTGCTGCATGAGAATACCTGGTGCAGAGACCCATTGACAAATAAGATGTCTATTTTGTGAGTACCGGTGGGGGTACAACACATGATGCCATTTTACAGCCCAGTCCCTGCGGCTAGAGGCACCGACGCTATCTACCCATCGCCCACTGAGTTCCTCCCCCTCTTCCCACATTAGCCGTTTTGGCCGCTCACGAACTGTGTAAAGAGCTCTTCTAGTTCCAACATGCATTTCATAAAGTGATTGAGGTAGTCAGCAAAAGAAGTATTAATGAGCTCATTTCCATAGTAATGGACTCATTGCCATTCACACTGCTGGAAATTTATGAAGCCGCTAGCAGGAGGGGTAGGCAAAGGGGGTGGGGGTGAGAAAGCAGAGAATGGAGAGAATGAAAAGAGGAGAGGTCCTGGTTGGATCAGGAGGAGAGGAGAAGGGGGAGGTAGAAAGCAGTGCATTAAGGCTGGAAAGAATAGAATCACCCTTTCCTAACAACAGGTCCTGTAATTACATGTGCTTCATTTTCGGGGAGAAGCTGAACAACACTAACTTTTAATAGCATCTTCCCTTTGGGAGTTCATTCTATATGCAAAATCCAAGGTGCAGGCAGGGTTAGTGATGCTTTACTTGTCTCCTGTAATTAAGTAATTACACATCTGCTATTTAAAGACAGCAGAAGTCTATGGCAACACTGTCAACTTGGCATGCCATCCCAGTGGCCTTGACTACAGCAAAAAAATAAATGCCATTGCTGCAGCAACTACATCAGGACACTTCCCATTCCCCGCAGCGGCCTGGGGTAAAAGAAGGGACACAAAGGCCTACTTGGGAAGAAAGGTTGGTTTTTTTGGCACTCCTGCCAGCAACATGAAACAATAAATATGCCTTTTCCCCAGTGGTGTATAAGTGGTTGTGAAACTCACACTCAGAGGTTCTGGGGCTTTGTCTTCCTTGAGCAGCTTGCCCCATGTAAGAGATTTATGAGTCTGCTTTTGCTCAGGTCTTTAGCACTAGTGGGAGGGGCTCATGCTTTTAGCACTGAAGGCTTGGACTCAAGCGCCATGTGGGGTCAGTTACAATTGTTGTATCTTATGTTCAGGGCCATCCCCTGCAATTCTGGGGCCCTACGCAACCCCCCGTGGGTGTGTGTTGGGGGGGCCAGGCCTCTGTTGGGGGGGGAAGCGGGGAGGCTGGCCCCAGGCCTCCTCGCGGGGGGGGCTGGCTTGAGGGGCAGGGGGAACCACCCTCCAGCACTCACTGGCAGCGTGGTTGAGGATGGGTTGCTGCACTCCCACTGCTGGTGAGTGCAGGCCCAGCCCAGCTACAGAGCTCAGGGGAGTGGGGCTGGGGCAGAGCAGGGGTGGGGCTGGGCAGGGAAGGGGCAGGGCGGGGCAGAGCAGGGGTGGGAAGATGCGGGGCTGGGGCGGAGCAGGGGTGGGGGCCTGGGGAATAGCTGAAGCAGGGGCTGGGGCAGCACACAGCTGTGCAGAGCACCAGGAAATTTGGTGCCCCAAATTTCCTGGTGCCCTACGCAGCTGCGTGTTTTGCATATGGGTAAGGACGGCCCTGCTTATGTTTAACCTTTTACATACTAGACTTACTTTCTGACTGCTGGAAATCCTGAGAACATGGGGAACTGATACTTGGCCTTTCCTCAGAGGCTGGAGATGCCCGTAGGGTCACAGTCCCTTTTCCAGTGCAGACTTTAGTGGGATCCTTGTCTAAAGAAAACACACACAAAGGTTTCAGAGTAGCAGCCGTGTTAGTCTGTATTCGCAAAAAGAAAAGGAGTACCCGTGGCACCTTAGAGACTAACAAATTTATTAGAGCATAAGCTTTCGTGAGCTACAGCTCACTTCATCGGATGCATTGGTGTATGTGATTCTGAGCTACTGGAAGCCATCATAGTTCTATGGCAGTATGCTGGTGGCTCTGGAGTAATTCTAACATGGCTGTCCTAAGTGAATTGTTCTAATTTTTATGCAGATGAACATTAGCTTTGGCTTTAAAACATTAAGTAATAATAGCAGTTATATATTTAAAAAATAAGTAAGATAATTGATGAACACACAAATAAAGTTCTGAGTCAGTATAACTCAGCTAGGAAAGTGGCAAGACCTGCTGGTTGTTTGGAATAAATTTCACAGGTTTGTTTGCTTTATTAGGCCTGGTCTACACTCAGATTTTGTAATAGTATAAATTTTATATCACGATAATTTCACCCACACTAGGGCTGTTGTACCACTTTAAATATGCTGGTACGAAACAGCATAACTTGTGTGTGTAGACAAGGCCTCAGCAGTGAGTTCCATGCTGGATTGATGGAGAATGAAGTTGTATAGTTATCCAGAATAAGGGATACAGCCCAGGCAGTGCAGCGCATGCCTCCCACACACCCTGCCCTCTTACTGTGCCATATCCACAAGATCACCCTATAGGATCAGAAAGAAGTAGTTCAAAATACAACCACTAAGGTCACCTTGCTTCCCCATCACTCAGATCACAGCAGGCTTTGGAGGCAAAGATCTTAGGCATGTGCTTAACCATCCACATTTGAGTCATCCTACTGAAGTCCATGGTCTACTCATGCGCTTGCAGTTTGTGCCCAGGTGCTCCTTCTAGACCCATCCTTCCCCAAGTCAGTGCTGTCTATACTACAGATACAGGCGACCTAGCTAAAACTCAGTTATAACCTCATTGTATTGTCCTCGAATCCAGTTATAAATATGGTTCCAGTGTGTAGCAGGGACTAGAGTCTGACAGTTCTTCACACTCAGATCAATGCCTTGGTCGCTCACTGGCCTGGTACCAGAGTTCATGTGCTTTTCCAACAGCCATTCCAGTATCTTTTGTTATTATACGCAAATTGAAAAATACATGCCCAGCCCAACACTGATTCAATCACTGAACATCTTTCCTGATGTTTGACTGAATGGTAGTGCCAGGCATGACCTAACCCGTTATTAGTTTAGGGACATTATCATCTAGGGGTAGGGGTCGATTTACAAAACGCACAAGTGGCAGTTAGATGCCTAATCTGGGAGTTAGGTTATTAAAAATCTCCCCCTTAGTCCCCAGTGTTTTGATTCTATAACAGTTTTTACTAGGTCTACCAGAATATGAATGTGGTTTTATGAATTATATTGTCAAATGGGTCATGAAAACTAGCCAAAACTCAGCCAAAACCCCCAAATCTGAGCAATCCTAAACTTTGGGCTTTGAAACTTCCAAATCAGGATCCAAAGATGCATATTTTTGCAGATTATTATTTATTATTAATTATTTGTATTACCATAGCACCCAGGAGCCCCGGTTATGGGCCAAGACCCCACCATGCTACGCACTGTACCAACACAGAAGAAAAAGGTCCCCAGGAGCAAACAGTCTAAGTTGAGGCTGCGTCACTTTTTAAAAATTAGCTCTTGTTTTCAATTTAAAAGAGTCTTCCCTTGCAGTGCTGGAAACTGCAGCTAGTAGAAAATTTTCCAATGGAACAATTTTCTATCAGAAAATGGTGTTTTGATGCAACCAAAACATTTCATTTCAGCTTTCTTGTTTTGACTTTTATATTATGTACTGTAAGTTATAACACAAAAGTCCAAACATTTTGACTTTTATACTATAGATCACATAATATCACACCGATGCAACTACAACAAAATATTTTTGGAATATTTCACTTTGCAAAAATAAAAATGCAGTACTTGACTTTATACCCCGATATGGTACAAAATCAGATTTTGAGATCTCAGAATTTCCCAGCCATTTTTTAAGCAGCTCTACTGGAAACACAAACACTGAGCATTGTGCTAGTGTGTCAGAACCGGCAAGTGAAAATGACTAGAAATGACAGGTAGAGTTGGTTAGTCTGGTTTCACTGTCCAAACTCAGCAAAGTGCCAAAAGGGTTAATGGGGAAGCTTTCACTTTTTCATGGCAAGAGAGGAAGTATGTATGTGTGTGTGTGTGTGTGTGTGAGAAAGAGCAATAGAGATGCTGAACGAAGACTGAACCTGCAAAATAAAATCTCTGATGTCTGTTTACTTCTCTATGGAACTAAGATATACAGGAAATATTTTAGACTCTTCAGGAGTTTCGTTTAAAATGAGGTTACAACAGTAATGTTCATACCAAGCATTAGCAGAAGAGTTTACATAGATCACAAATTCAAATATGCTTAATTATGCCTGCAGAGAAACTGGATTATTGAGAACAATTAATTGTGTCATCATGGTTTAACTCTATTAGCTGTAGATGAAATCTACAGCACTGGAAAACAGTGAAAAAAGGATGAAGTTGAAAACTATCTTAACAAGGGGGTGAGGCAGAAAGAGTGGATGATGGCCTACTAATTCGTTTGGAAAAAAAGATACCTGTAGGTAGCATTAGGTCAGGAGAACTTTTCACTTTCTTCACGGGGATTATTTTAACGGCAGAAATAGAGCGTGCACATAAAGGGACGTCAATGGCTGCAAACACAAAAGTGTAGTTGGTGCATCCAGAAGGGAAGAACACAATTAAGGAAACATGCCACAAAGCTTTTTAATGTACTTGGGAAACCAGGAATGACAATAGCAGGAAATTTCATATATAAAAGCAGTCCAGAGAGCAGTGATGCAATCATTAAAAATAGTCCCTCATTCATCCTAATTCAGGAAGTGTATCTCTTGTGCAGGGTACAGTACTGCTTAGTGAACTGACTGAGTCCTGGCTGCCAATATACTGTGAGGGAAGAGAATCTCAAACATTTGTTTTCAAATGACATAACTAAAAGTTTAGTATAAACCTTGTCCAAACCTTTAGCCAAGACGCTACATATATTACATGCAAAGATAAAAAAATCTTAAAACTGCAGAGTTAAAATTATGCAGAGTGAGGAAACAAACAGATTAAGATTCTGAGAATAACATTGATTGGCCACTCTGCGCAAATCCTATGTTTTTGATGTGTATATTTTATGACATCAATAGCAGGGAGTAGAGAATTATGACCAGGAGTCTCGAAAAGGATCCAGAACCAGAGGGTACCATCAAGGTATCCAGTCTTGAGAGATCCATTCACCCAAGCAGTAAATCAGATGGATTCTGTTTAAACTCCTTTTTTCTGCATACTAATTTTATCAGAAACGCTGGATTTTACCAACAAACACTGAACATTGTCTTAGAGGTATTTTCCTCTGTTATGCAGCACTGTGCAAAATTCTAGCACTTGTTGAAAATTTCTAAAGGTTGCTCACTTCTCCAAAGCATCTGGTTCGTCCTCCCCTACTCTTCCTAATGTGGCCTTGAATGAGCAGTGCTGAACTCTATCCTCATGGGGCACAGGCAAAGTTAGTGATGGGTGAACCTCAAGAGATTCAGCTGGGATAAAACACCTGAGAGGAAATCATGGTGCCGGTGAAGTCAATGGGAGTTTTGCTATTGACTTCAGCGTAGCCAGGATTTTGCCTCTAGGATCTGACCTTGTAAGGCCTCTGCATACAGAACACTCAATGCTTTCAAAAGGTTGGAAGCCTCCCTGAGCTTTATCCAAAACTGCTTTTGGTCTGTAATGTTAGACTCAGAAGAACAGCTTCTTCTTGTGGTGGTCTTGTGGCACTTTGGCTGTGTTCTGGATAAAACCTGAAAATGCAGAGGATGCCCCAGAATGGAAAGGTACCAAGAGGAATGATGTGGGGAAGAACTTGGCTGAATTCTTTCAAACCTCAAGAAAGGTTGACTTCCAGTTTTGGGGCATGGTTCTGAGCTAATTTGTATTAGAGGTGATCTTAAATCAGAGACTATTATCCACCCCCTCAATGGACTTCAAGGGGAGGTTTGGACACACTGCAACCCTGTTCCAAACTGCCTTTGGTTTGGGGAATAACCACACTAACAAGGTTTTGTAAAAGCGAAATATAGACTCTGCCAAGCTCTTGTTCTGTTTCACTCTGAATCACCTCATTCATTCATCTATAATAAATACACTGCCTATCATCAAAGACAGCAAAGGGCATGAATACCAGAGCAGAAGCCTGGGGTAAAAATCTTTCCACCTCAAATACACTAATAAAAAACCCCCTAATCATGCCAGGCCAGGTTCCAAAGCCTATTGGAAAGGCTCATGTTCTTCAACAAGTCTGGGATCAGGCCCTTGCTGACAAAGATAGTTTTCCTTAAAACGTTAATGTTAATTTAATACTGGGTTGGTCCCCTCATGCTGTGGTTGCAGCTGGGCACAGTAAGATGCTGTAATGATTCAACTGCGGGGAAATAGATGCGCCACTCCAACTGACGTGCAGGGGGAGCTGCAGAGATTATTTTGAATGTATTTGACTCACCTTGCTCTTGTCCATTGCTGCTTGATATCAGCCCATTGACCACGGTTTTCACAACATCAACTTCTTGTTCTGAAAGACAAAGGGAAAGTGGGGCACCCCAAGATAAGTGAACTCACACTGACAACACTGCGGGGCCTGACAATATTCAGGATTTCAAAAAAAGCATTTCCACTGTCTACAGCAGAAATACAGAAATGTGAGAAAGAAACAGGACAGGGAATAGGAAAACACTGTGTATATACATGTAGTTTATTAAGCTTAACAAGTGGCAGCAATAAACTTAACTATAAAATCTGTGATATAATTCAATTGTTGACAACAAAAGGATGACATGGGTCAAAAATCACTCACAGGTACACAGGTATTATGAGGTGGGCATCTGCCAGCCTGCTGCAAGTGGAGTGTGTTGATACCATGCTTACCCACATGCCCAATGTGAGCTGATCACCAGATCTAGGGACAGAAATTCACTTCCCCTCTCATCCTTGCCCATTGAGACTGAGCTCCTGGGGGCAGGGACTGTTTGTGTGTTTGTACAGCACCTAGCACAACCGAGTTCCAACCCAGACAGAAGTCTCTAGACGTCACCATAAAAAAATTAAATACCTACCCCGTCATTATTTGCTAATCAGTTACCCTCATACAAACCCACGGGAGATCAAGGGTCTGCCCAGGTGCCCAGTACTATTTCAGAAGTATCTTCTGAAGTGACACTCAAGGCTGTCCTAGGCTAGCAGCAATGGGGACCCTAAACCAATGGTCCCCTAACTGTGGGGCACATCCCCCTAGGGGGTTGTGGAGGACTGTTGGGAGGGTGCACAGTGGGGCCTGGGCCAGCCCCCACAGGGGTAGGGAGAGAGTGCAACCCAGTCCTGCTCTGCCCCCAGCCCAGCTCCGCCCATATTCCCTCTCCACCTCCAGCCAAGCTCTGCTTCTAGCCCCAGCTCCTCCCTCATCCCGTTCTGCCCCCAGTTCCACCTTCAGCCCACGCTCCAGGGCTGCGCCAGCTGCGTTGTAATGGGGGTGGTGGGGGCGTGGACAGATTCCAGTATGGGGAGGGGTGCGACAGGAAAAATTTGGGCACCACTGTCCTAAACAGACCAATTGTTAAAACTAAATAAAACTCAGTAGTTTGGGGTCACAGAATTTTGTGGGATCCTTTTTCTGGTTCGAATCTCCCGAGTTTGAGACATGAATGAAGTTCAAAGGGGAAGAGATGGATTGTGCCAGGTCTCAGGTCAATACTTGGGCCCAAGCTCATGGAAAGGGGAGAGTTTCAAAGCTCAACTGGGGTCAGGCAGCCTAGCTCCCACAGAGTCAAAGGGGGCAAGCTGACTGACCCCAGCTCGGGATCGGTCCTTCCTTTTCTTGTCATCTTGATGCTGATACAGGCTTCAGGGGGGAATGACAACCTGAAACCAAGGTTTGTTTTTTATTATGAAAACTTCTTGTGGCCTTCTCGACAGTGGAATCCCACACCGGAATGGCCGATTCAGAGAGAACAGATAAAGACACAAAACAGTCACAGAATTAGAACTGGACAGGAGGATTTCTGTAGTTAAAGGCAGGCATGCGAGGAGCAGTGACTTACCAGAGCTCATTGTGCCAGAGGAATTTGTCTTCTGCACTTTCAGGTTCTGGTTTTCTCTGTTTAAATGAAAGAGAGAATCATACTGTGATGCTGTCTGTGTGTTTACAATGATGGAAGCTTACAGCACCCTTCTTGCAGATTGTGTGCTGGCTCCCCAACCTCCTCTCCCCACAAGGCTTGTGAGACCCTGTTCCAGAGATAGGCCACAATCTTCTCCTGAGTGTTGTCTGGAAAACCAACTATCATATACACCTATCTTTGCCTCCTTGGACAACACCAGGCATGACCTAGAGTAGCACTGAGCACCCTTCGCTCTCTCTGAAGCCAGGCCAGCAGTTCCATTTCCTTCAAGAGCAGCAACCACTAATTTCCCAGCCTAAGCAAAAGCAGAACCCAACTGAGTTTAGATCTAAGAGAAGTAGCATTTGTTGGTAATTTGCAGAATGGAGAGAAGACAGAAATAAACAGGATTTCCGCTTAACGTGGATACTATTGAAGGAACCTTTAGACCAGTGATACCACTGAATGCATCCGATGAAGTGAGCTGTAGCTCACGAAAGCTTATGCTCAGATAGATTTGTTAGTCTCTAAGGTCCCACAAGTACTCCTTTTCTCTTTGCGAATACAGACTAACACGGCTGCTACTCTGAAACCTGTCAGATCTCAATGTTTCAGGAGCCAAATTAGCAATCAACATTACCTAGAAGAGCCACAGTAGTGTAAATTCATTCTTTCATTTACTACAGTACTATATATTCCTATTTAGTATAATTATTCTCACAGCAAAATGACTGACCAACTAGTGTTATTTTATCAACTACAATTGGTTAATAACATAGGAAATCATCTTGATTGGTTAATAACTTAGACTGGCTAATATTTAAATCACACAGTGTTTTAGTATCATGTACTACAAAGAGCTGCAGAAGACACATTTAAGAGCCACTTGTGGCTCGTGAGCCACAGCCCGAGTATCACTACTTTAGACTATCCGTAAACTTTAAGTCACAAGATATGGATTATATGCAAGGTCATCTGCATTAACAAGTTAGAAAGCTGTTTGGCCTCTGATAGCCTGTGAGATATGCAGCATCTTAACAAGGTGTCTCATCTAGAGCTGTGCAAATAATGACTTTTTCAGATCACTGGCAATTTGGAACAATTAAAAAAAATAGTTTCAAGTCTATCCAAAAACTAAATTTTTCAAATTTTTCAGCAAATTCAAAAATTAAAAGGTTTGGGTTAAATGAAATGTTTTGCTTTGATTTCGAGCATTTTGCTTTTAACTTTTTTAATTGTTTAAAATAAATTTGAAGGAAAATTCAAAATAAATGTCTTAACTTTTTCAGCATATTTGTTTGTGTTTTCTTTCCCACAACATGAATTTGTGAAACATTTTGGCATTATGGAAACTGCATTTTTTTTTGCCAAAAACGTTTTAGATGAAAATTTTTGCCTATATCTAATCTCACTAGAGAGAAAATCCCTGAGCAGGAAACCCCAGCACATATTAGTGCTTAGATACCAACATGACTGACCATAGAGAAATAGGGTGGGAGGTCTTTCTTCTATGTAGTAACATCTTCAGAAACACGGAAAGATGTTAGTTTCCCTACTGTGTTGTCAAATACATGTTCACTTTTGTCTCAGTCATTTCCAGCTTCTCTAGCCCCATTTGAAGTTCATAGACCACAGAAAATGCTAACTTGCTCCATGTTCCCAATACAAAATGTGCATTGACTTGCCACTGAAAGGTGTCTTCAGTGATGGATTTCTCTTTTCCTTTACTGAGTCATTGTTTCTGGCTAAATGAACATTCTGATGTATTCTTCAACTCCATTGTCTTGGAGCATTTCTTCTCATTACATTTCTATTAACAGGCCTTTTCTGAGTGGAAGGATTCTTTGTCACCTGTTCTGGCCCAGCTTCAGCAACATATCAATTACCCCTTCTGTGCTCCGGGGATGTAAGCTGCACACATGTAAGCCTGAGTAAAGGTCTTTGTGTAGGCAGCTGCAAGAACACTGTTGGGATGGAGGAGGAGATACAGAGTTCCCCAGCAACCTGCAAACAGGCTTGCTCTAGCTACTGAGCCAGTCTGTAGGCAGAGATAGGGACCATGACCAGAGGTGCCGGAACATGGGGAGCCAGGGGGCCATGACCCCCCCACACTTTTAAAAGTGAAAGGGCTATGCCCTCGCAATTTTTACCAGCAGTAAGGGCAAGCAATGGAGGTGGGTGGGGTGGTAAGGAGCAAGCGGGGGGGGGCAGGGTCTTGGGGAGGGGAAGAGGTGGTGTGGGAGCAGAGCCTCAGGGGAAGAGGCAGTGTGAAGGCAGGGCCTCAGGGGAGGGGCAGGGGCTCAGAGAGAAGGGGCAGGGGCTTGAGGGGAAGGGTGGCATGGGGGTGGGGCAGGGCAACAGTTCAGGTGCTGGTGCCCCTTCCCTTTTAGGAAGCCACTGCTGCTCCTGGCCATAACCACTGCAACCACTGATCCAAGTGTTCACAGATCCGAACCCCACACCAGAGGCCTTTTCCCCAGCCTGCCCTTAGTTCTGCACTGGGCAAGTCTCTCTCCCTACACCTACTCTGCAGCTGCCCATCCGCCATGCAGCAGAACTACAGTGCTGCTATTGATATATTGGGAGACATCTGACGCACATCTGGGGCACATTTGCTGAGGGAATATCATCCCAGAGGAATACGGCATTTGCATTTAAAAAGAAGGCAGAATTATAAAGACAAAACCCTATTAAATATTAGGCACCAGAGAGACAGACATAGTTAATTTTTCCTACCTTAAGTGCTTTGTGTCAGGGACTATTTTGGACTGTATGTCTGTACAGCACCTGGCACAATGGAGCCTCTAGGAGCTACCATAACATAAATAATAAACAAAGATTTCAACATCAATCCAGAAATGGTGGTGCACAGCATAAAGATGACACATTTTGACAATATAAGCCTGTATTTTCAAGGGTGTATTATCTCCAGGGACCCAGCATTGAGGAATTCCTGCAGAAATAACTTAATGTCTTTTTGTAAATACAATGTATTTATTTCCCCAAAAATGTAACACATTATTAATACCACAAGTATTTCACAGAGATTCCCGGTCCTGTGACGTACTTGACAACCAGGGTTTGTTGGTGTTACATATACAAAAGCACCTTAAATCAGTGGAACGCAAGAAGGTGGGATCCATCTTATCAATTTTATAGATAGAGGAAGTAGTTCAGCAAAACCAGAAAAAGAACCCCCCTTTCTTTCCTTCCAGAATCCTGTGCTAGCCAGTAGACAGAGCTACCTTTCCAGCAGACCTTAAATAATGCCTTTACTGAAATGTGAAAAAAATAGCAACAAAAGCTTCTGCTGTACAAATTTAAGACATGATGGCAGGTAATGAATTCCCAAGGGTATAAGCCAGAAGTTTCTGATCTTAAATGTGCCTACATTTACATGTTACATGTACTAGTTTCTTGCCAGCACCCCTATACCTCTAGGCAGACTTTTAAAGATTTCTTCATCCCTTTTAGAGTAGCAGCCATGTTAGTCGTATCCGCAAAAAGAAAAGGAGTACTTGTGGCACCTTGGAGACTAACAAATTTATCTGAGCATAAGCTTTCATGAGCTACAGCTCACTTCATCGGATGCATGCAGTGGAAAATACAGTGGGGAGATTTTATATACACAGAGAACACAGAGCAATGCCCCTCTGCCATGTACATTGGCCAAACTGGACAGTCTCTACATAAAAGAATAAATGGACACAAATCAGAAGTCAAGAATTGTAACAATCAAAAACCAATCGGAGAACACTTCAATCTCTCTGGTCACTTGATTACAGACCTAAAAGTGGCAATTCTTCAACAAAAACAGACTCCAATGAGAGACTGCTGAATTGGAATTAATTTGCAAACTGGACACCATTAATTTAGGCTTGAATAAAGACTGGGAGGGATGTGTCATTACACAAAGTAAAACTATTTCCCCATGTTTATTCTCCCCCCCCCACCCCACTGTTCCTCACACATTCTTGTCAACTGCTGGAAATGGCCCACCTTGATTATCACTACAAAAGTGATACTTTTTTTTCTCTCCTGCTGGTAATAGCTCACCTTACATGATCACTCTCATTACAGTGTGTATGGTAACACCCATTATTTCATGTTCTCTGTGTATATAAAATCTCTCTACTGTATTTTCCACTGCATGCATCCGATGAAGTGAGCTGTAGCTAACGAAAGCTTATGCTCAAATAAATTTGTTAGTCTCTGAGGTACCACAAGTACTCCTTTTCTTTCATCCTTTTTAGTGTCAGCACATTTCTTCCAAGACCACAGCTCTTTCCCTACTTGGTGTGGAAAAGAGAGTGATGGAGTCTTAGTTAGAAGGAATGCAGATACGCGGTGACTACTTCTGTACAGCATGTCTCTGGATTATCTCACGTTTCAAACATTCCAGGATCTCTCCCTACAATAGCAATACATAACAAATATCTCATTAATAGTTCAGCATAAGGACACGTGCTTTTAAGTCACTGGAGCGCTGTAGAATCTGGCCCTGTGGTAGGAATCTCATGAATTAGTTATTTTGGGTGAGGGGTTGTTTCCTTGGTTGTATACCGGTTTAGAAGCCTGGGCTGAGGTTTGTATGGCCACAAGGGATTCAAATACCCAGCTCCTACTACATGGGCATCAAAATCCACTAGACAACTTTGCAAGTCTCAGCCTGAAAGGGGCAATGCTGGTTAAAAAACCCTATTTTTAAAAACCAAGGTTTCCTTCCCTTGTTAGTAGTGACACCTCCACTTATTCAACTAGGACGTTTCATGTGTAAATTGCCAACCCCACGCGTTCCAAAATTACGGGTCAGGTGACCCAAAAATCATGAGATTGGCTTAAAAATCATGAGGCCTTTTAAAGGCGAGCAATACTTCCCAACACACCTGACCTGCAGTATGTTGCATGTATCCTGTGCCTTACTGTAGGCCTTGCTTTCCACAAGGAGCTTGATCCTGAAGCACTGAGCACTGTGTCCATGACCCAGCAAAGCCCTTAAGCACGTGGTTAATTTGCAGCCAATGGGAATGCTCCAAGCACAGGTGTAGTCCCATTGGTTTGAAGCTAAGCATGTGTTTAAGAGCTTTGCTGGATCAGAGTCCCAGTGCTTGGTACCTTGTAGGATGGAGTCCTTGGTACCACTTAATTTCTCTTCACATTGTGTTACATGAAAGGAAAAAAAGAATATCAAAATACTAAAGAGAGTGTTGACATAACCCAGTCCACCAGCTCTCACACAACTTGCCATTCCTCCCGTCCTGAAATATGTATGAAAATAAGTAGATCATTATTTTTATTTTAAGGGTTAACATCCTGCCACTGCTCCAGAGGGCATTATGCTCAGCATTCTATGAATGAGCGGCAGGCAAGAACTGTGAATAAGCAATGTACAAGAGAGCCTCGCAAAGGTTCACACAAAACAATGGTTTCCCTCCACTCCTCAGAAAACAGCAGAGATACAGTGGCAAAGCTTCACTTACCAAAGGAACTGCATGCAGTGTTGAGCCCTGGCTGGCATATCATGATGTATCACCACAAATAATTTAAATTACAATCGTTAAAATAAATTAACAAAGCATGTTTTGGGTATGCAGCATCTTGTTGGGGTTTTTATCCTTCTTTTCCTTTTAAAAACATGGTGCATGTTCAATTGGAAAATTCAGCAATTTGTAACAGGAACAGACATTCCATTTGATTTCATGCAAATCAGCACAGCTCCACTGCACCGAGTAATAGAAGTCAAATAAGAAATGTAAACTTGAACATTACGATTGCCACCTGTCCGATTTTCACCCAGACAATCTGGATTTCAGCTTGTGTCCAGGTGCCATTTGACAAGCCCTGATGTCTATTTTTTTAAAATCTGTGGAAAAGGTGGTAGCCCTAAGCGTAAGGAAGGAGGCAGAACACCAATAGCAGCCGCTGCTGCTGCTTCTGGGGCCAGGCTATTCATGCCTCTAGTGGCAGCATGTGGCCTTGTACAGCCCACAGGTGGCAGGTAACGCAGCCTCGGCTGTGCTGGTGAAGACCCTGCAAGCGATAGGGGTGGGACCCTGGAGGAAGAGGCAGAGAAGGGGTATGGCCTCAGGGGATGAGGTGGAGGAGGGGACAGGGCCTTGGGGGAAGAGGCAGGGCAAAGCTTTGGGGTCCAGTTACCAGCCATTAGAAATATGGCAACCCTATTGAACGTGCTGCTTCAAGATCTTTGAGATGTTTCTGGATGAAGACATCTTTCAGCAATGAACTTTACACTGAACAAATGGCACCAGCAGTGCGAGTTAATTCAGCACAAAGTACTTAAAATGAACATCTTAAAAGCGACAGAACACAGATCTACATTTGGTCACCTTTCCCATTAAGATGAAGACAAATGTTACAGCTAAAATATCTGGGATCTTGTGCTGGAAAAGAGACTTCGATGAAGTTGAAACGTTTGACAGACTGACAGTCCTGCAGACTCAACTCCTTCATTCAATTTCAGAGAGTACAAGAGCATGGGGGCTGGGATAGCTCAGTGGTTTGAGCATTGGCCTGCTAAACTCAGGGTTGTGAGTCTGATCTTTGAGGGGGCCATTTAGGGATCTGGGGCAAAAATTGGGGATTGGTCCTGCTTTGAGCAGGGGGTTGGACTAAATTGGACTACCTCCTCAGGTCCCTTCCAACCCAGATATTCTACGATTGATTGATGACCATGGTCAAATCTTTCTGCTGTTGGGCCCTGCCCTCACAAGCAATGGTCTCCTCTAGATCATAGAGGACAGTTCAGTGTCCATGGATCACTCCATCTCTGGCCTGTTGGCTGAGGCAGCCAACAAAGGCGGCAGGTAGCACCAGCTGGGAAAATGGTGGGCAGATGGATCCCTCTTCACAAGGAAATGGACTGGAACCACTGAATCCCATTTCACAGAGATTCCCGGCCCTGTGACGTCCAGTCCCCTGAACCTTGTGTCTCTAATAGAACAGGAGGTAATAAGTTCATGATTTGTTTTGCATGGACTACGCACTCTGAATTGGAAGCAGCTTTACATTGCTTGACAAGATCCCTTTGGGTAAGAGTTCTGTTCTTCCTGGTAGCCCAGGGCTGAAAACACCCCTTTCCAGGACAGCAGATTTTACACCAGTGTAATTTGGCACCTAGTTATTCTGACCCTGTCAAGCCTGTCCTCTGACTTCTGTGCTTGGTAGCTAGATGAGATGATTGTGGAGTTAGCTGTCAGTACAGTACACCCTCTGGAGCAATTGGAGATATAATGCTAAAATCTCCATAGTGTAGGGGAAGTTGTGTGTCATGCCTGTCTGTGTGCACATGTACACAACCACATCACAGCCTCAAACATCAGACAAAGATATTATAGATGTAAAAGCAGACCCTGAAGTGTTTTAATCATATCGTGTATTTATATTAGCGAGAGAGTCCCAAGACACAGCCGTTTGAAGTATTGGGATCTGATGTTTTATTCAGTTCCACCTGATTTATGTAACTGCTCCCATCACACAGGCTCCCAGAGCACCATACAAACTTACACTGATGTACAGTTTACACAAGGAGACACATCATGTACAGCTGAAGTGCTGCCACCTCTGGAATGAAAGCAGGACATAACTAACAGCACATAGCAACACTGAACAGTTTAGGGGACCTAATGTTACTGAGGCTGTAGGGGGAATTTAGGCAGGGAGAATGTAATTAGCAGCAATTCAATTTGGACAGAGTTAACGAGAGGAAGTGAAGTTAAAGACACCAGGTTATACCCTCTGCTCTTGCAAAAAGTGCCCTGTGATCCTTAAAGGCCACATAAAGGGGGTCGGGAGGATGTCAGTTTTCCATTTCACTTCATAAATTGTACATATTGGATTCTTTGGGTCCCAGTTGTTTCAAGGCTACTTGGAGTATCTTCTTGTGCCTAAAATCAATGGACACCTTGGATTTGGGGGCAAAACAATCGTTCTGAACAAACAGATCTAACCATGGCTGCAGATTCCAGAAGCCCTAAGAGTTCCCAGTTTTAAAGCCATGGACTCATTGCACTGGCCACAGGCTTTAGATGCAGCACCTTTCCAGGGACACGGTCACACTAAACTGCATGTTCACTGCAGTGAATGGCACCCTATAAATACAATGGATTAGATATCACGAGCAGAGCCAGTCAGGCTTCTTTGGACATTACCTCGTGCAGATGTTGATGAGAGCTCTCAAGTTACACAACCACTAATAATGAAGGAGACATAACACTTACCATCGTCTAGATTTTAAATAGAAATGCACCCAAACCACAAAGTTCAGATCCAAATACAAACTCCCCTGATGGGTGGGGTGGGGGAAGGGTGTTGATTCAGGCCCAGTTCTAATTTCACAGTGAAATTCACAAATAAAGCAACCATCTAATAATACTATTTATATCTAGACAGTGGGGTCCATTAGAATAGCAACATTTACTAACAGTCACAACACCACAATATCTGAAATGCACCCAAACCACAAAGTTACTGTCTCAGGTACAGGGAAATACACCACTATCTCCAATCACATGCTGTGCTAACTGCTGGCAAACCCTGGTTTTCTAACAGCGACCAACATGTAGCACTACATTTCCCACTGCGCTGCACAAACATTTATCTACTCATCTGCACATTACCCCTTTTTAAGGTAGGTAAGTAATATCACCATTTCACACAGAGATGGGGAAACACAGACCCCAATTCTGAACTGTAGCTAAGCTCCACTCAGCTGGCGCAGGATGTGGGGAGTCAAGGGAACCAGATTTGGGGTAGAACCCTTTGGTCCCCGCAACATAAGATGCTAGAGCACCCTGAGGGTTGCACTAAATCCGGCACAGCTGCAACAACTCCACGGGGCACTGTAAGAGCTAAGGCCAACCTGAGGGCAGAGGTACTCCATGTCTCTCCTGGCACATCCCTGACATGCTCCTCCATCAGGCGCTGCAAGGGGAGGTGGAGTAGAGTCATTCTGCTGGGTCTTTGCTACCTAGGCGACGATCCTATGTCAGAGGAATTCCCAGGGGCTGTTCATCTGGCTTTACAGAGAGCGCAGTTTATACAAAGAGGCCACAGCAGAACCCCAGAATGATGACCAAAGCCATATAACAAGCCAGTGACCCAGAAGGGAATAGAACCAGGTGTCTTGATTGCCTATCCTACGCTCAGTCCAACAGACCACGCTGCCTCTTATAGCAGCTGCAAGAATGGAATCAAGAACCCAGAGGCTACCTATATGCCCAGTACTGGAGATGCCCTAGGAAGGAGATCTCAGCTGGGTGCAGGTCTAAAATGCGATGCTCTTAGAGGATGCAGGCTAAATTCTGATCTCCGATTACAAGTCCCTTCAGGAACAGCAGAACATCCAACTCAAAACCCACTTTTAAATTCACATCATTCTCATTCTTCAAGCCCAATAACCAGACTAATGTACGGCCTAGAAGATTTAGTAAGTGAAAGACAAAAAACAAACAAACTTGCCATGAGGCCAATCAGTATGGGCCTGCGCCAAGGCACCAGATTTTTTTCCCATTACTTTGATTTTAGAAACAAGCCCAAGTTTCAAAATTTGGGTTTTGACTTCGGTCACCCACCAGAGGCTGGCAGGGAGGAGGCAGAAATCTAGGCCAGGATTCCTCCATCTCCAGTAATCAGAACATAGATCCATTGCAAAGCCATCTAGAGAACTCTTTTCCTCAGACTGTAGCTTGTGATACACCAACAGAACTGGGAGTTAACCTGTGTCACCCCAAATAACATGGCATTAAGCCAGCAGCAATACTACATAAAGTCCTGGGAGTGCTAAGCAGCCAGCCGATTACTAGTCAGAAATCAGACTGTGTCCTTACCTTGGATCAGGCTTTTCAGTTAAAGGTGCCATTTGCTGGGTCCTCCTTAAACCCCCAGTTTGAACTCCAGAGATGAGGTGTGAAAGAGTTAATTAGGATTTGCTCTGTGCAACTCAGTTGCTCAGTTCACTGAAGTGTAACAAGAGGTTTGGGGAGGCCTTTCTCTCTCTGGCACCCTTAAATACTTGGCTCCTCCCACCTCTGTGCTTTAATTAGCAAGCAGGCTCTTAATCATGTCAGCCTGTCACTTGGCTTGCTCACAATCAACCTCCTCCTCCTGCCTGCCTGGCATTCCTTCTCCCTTGACATCACGCAGACACTGAAATTTCTAGCAGATCCACGTGGGGGAGAAAGGGCGCTCAGTGGGGGAGGGTAGGAGACTAGGATGGGGGTGCACTGGGGAAAGAACATGATGGATGAATCTTTATAAAATAGTTGGGTAAAACACATAGAAAGCGCTGTGTAAACCAACAACACACCAAAGCAGCATGTGCCTGTCCATGAGGGAACATTTTCATTAGCATCTGGCTATAGGCACTGGAGATCCTTTTACAATGAGTAGGATCACAGGGACTGGCTAATGTTTCCGCAGTTGGCAGAGATAGGTCTGTAGTATAAATACCTGATATGATAGAGAGAGAAACGATTAGCTTGAGAGCGAAAGAGATTAAGCCCAGGAGCTTGGGAACCACAGCCGTGTTGGGGCATCCTTGGAGGGCAGAGTCCCCAAAGGAATGCAGGCTGGCTGAGCCAGGATTCCCCGGGGGTCCCAAAGAGGAACAGATGCTGGAGTGGGAGTGGTGCCAACCTTGATAAAGTATAGTGTGTGCTCCCCTGGGCCAGCTGGTAAGGAAGGAGGGCGGGACAATGGCATCACACTCTTTCAGGAGCAATTCGTTCAGTGCTTGCATACAGGGAACAAAAAGACTGGGATTGTGGCATCCTGTTTCCAGAGCTTGGGTTAAATGACTTGTCCAAGGCCACACAGGAGGTCAGTGACAAGTCCAACCTGGGTTAGAACCTGGGGTTCTTGGCTCCTCATCCTGCCTTTATCAGCAGACCATCTATTCCAGTCCAGCAGTTTTCAAATGGCACAGGCATTGGTGCTGGAGATTCATGGTTGCATGACTGGGATTCTAGGCTCCGTCTCTCCCTCACGCCTCTGGGGCTCATTGAACTGCCCTATCTCCCATTCAGCTGTATGCTCTCTCATCTGCAGCCAACCTTGGGCTGCTCCTAACCCATCTCTTGAGTCTGAAGTGCTACAAACCATGCTGCGGACAGAGCATTCACAAATGTCTGGAAGGCAAGGGTTTCCCCAGGGACCAGAATAAAGACTAGGCTAAGAAAGCATCACTAACGGAGAGAAAGTTGCTGACTGTAAAAGAACACTGGCCAAGGAAATCTAACTTCAGATCCTTCTGGTACATAAAATGTTAGCAAGGGGTCTGAACAAAAGCCTAGAGGTGAAAACACACATGCACTTTAGGGCTGTTTGAAATCTAGATGCAGCTTCAGATTTTGCTGCTCAAGCCCTTCTCGATTTTCCAGCCTAGCTGGTTAGCATCCCTATCCACAGCCTCCAGACAACTGAGCTGGTACAGCTAACATCCTGGTCTGGTAAATGAGCACAAGTGCATGAGGAGGCTGGTAAGCACTGTTCTAGTTTACTTATGTATTTAGTATTGATCATACACCTCACGATGGTTGATCAGTGTTCTCAGTTATTTACCAGTATTAGAGAGGAGCCCAGTATTCAGAATTCACACCTGGACTTCAAATGACCTAATGTTTGGAGGTTTTGGTTGGGCCCATTATACAGATGAGGCCATTTGCAAAATTCAGATCTGGCTCTAGGTTTAGATCACAAATATGCTGACATTCAGGTGTGTCTGGGTTGAGGGAGGGAGTTAATTCAGTTAAATCTATCTACAGTCAGACTAAAGGATGATAGAAAGCGCTCCCCAATACAGGGGAAAAAACCTGATTTCACTAGCAAAACCAGAAAGGCCGACAAAATACACAGAATAGCCTCCAAAGTAAATGGTGCATATTAGTAGTTCAGATTAGATTCACTGCATATTGTTTACATGTCATAACATAACAAGGAGACCTGCTAGACTGATCTTGGATCCTCTCCTCCAAGTCTATTTCTGGTGTCCCCAGCCATACGTGCAAAGCCTACTGCCTGCTGAGTACTAGGGGTTTGTAAACAAGCCCCAGACAGTTTGTCGTCAGGTAGGAAAAAAGGAGCACCATTAAAATGTCAAGAGAGCATAAGTTGAACTCTGTGTAATACTAATGGATGGAGAACGCAAAAGGGATGTAGGAGAGAGTCTCACTAGAGAGGGGCCTGGGAGGCAAAGTTTGGATCTTGATTCAAAATTCAGGGGGGTTCAGATCAAGGGCTGGGATTTGAGTCCATCCTGGGCTTTGGGATTTGCAGGGTCCCAACCTCGGAGGCTACAAACATGGGGATCTACCATAGGCTCCACTGCCTGAGAAAAGTCAGGCTTTGGGTGCTTTCCCCTGGAGTTCTGCTGCCAGATGGACTAAGGCGGAACCAGAGCTGGGAGCTGCTGAGGGTGCTGCATTGCTCCAAGCAGCCACACATCACGTTTGAGTTTAAAGCCAACACTCAGGCTATGGCTACACTAGACAGCTTACAGTGGAGCCGCTGCACTAAGCCCATGGGAGAGAGCTCTCCGACTGACTTAATTAATGCACCCCCAACGAGCAGTGAGAGAAGCTCTCCTGCGGACCAAATGCTATGCACACCGGCACTTAGCTCGGAGTAACTTACATCACTCAGGGGGTAGCTTATTCACACCGCTGAGTGACTTGAGTAATACTGATATAAGTGGTAGTATAGCAATAGCCTTAAGCCTTAATATGAGATGAAGTGTCTTAATGGGTTGGAAATGAGCAACAACATTGGCTGACATTTTGCAGCCAAGCAGCAATAATCAAAAACTAACCAACAGCAGTGTCCACTTAACCATCCAGTTAGATAATGTAAAACTTGTTCTGTCTAAGGCACTTAGACAGCTCCATCCCAATAGCATCTCAGCACGTCTCAACCTCTACTGTATTTATTCTCACAACACTCTGCAAGGCAAGGCAGTGTCATTACCCTCATCGGACAGATGGGGAACTCAGTCCCAGACAGGCTGAGGGTGTGTCTACATAGCAAAAAGGGACAATGGTAGAAAGTCTCAGAAGAGCCCAGATTAACTGATGTGGGCTTGTGCTGTGGTGCTAAAACTAGCAGGGTAGCTGGTTGGGCATACGCTAAAGCCCGGGTCTGAAACTCAGCAAGGCAAGAGGGTCTCAGAGCTTGGGCTCAAGCCCCAATGCCTATGCAGCTTTTTTAGCCCTGCGAGCCCCAGTCAGTTGACCCAGGCTCTGAGACTTACTGCCACAAGACTTCGGGTTTTTGTTTTTGTTTTTTTTTTGCTGTGCAGACATACCCTCGGTCCTTCAGGGCCTCAGCTTCCCATCTAGTGACTTGTCCAATGCCACACAAAGTCTGTAGCACGGCAGGGAATTAAACCCAGGTCTACAAGGCTAGTGTCCTATCTGGTGGACAATCCTTCCTTTCATTATGCCTTGCTTCCAAAATGAAAAGCATGTGCAAAACCCACACTAGATGGCGCAAGATTTTCCAGTTCCAAAACAGATAGGAAAACTTACATGCAGGAGTCACATATTTTTCATACCTTGATCACCCATACAACCATTTTCATGTGATAGTCCTCCAAAGCATTCCTGCATCTGCTGTGTCTAGTCCCTTAGGGCTTCAAAGGAGGTGCCAAATGTTGCATTATTTCAAAAGAGGTGCCACAGAATGCCATGCAATAGTTCATGGGGGACTTGTTCCTGGGGAGGAGCTGGTTGCAAGTGATGGAGCCAATTTGCTTCTGCTGAAGGAGGAAGGGGAACTGGCTCATGACACACTCCCACTGCTGTGTGCACCTCCGCAGTTCAAATCCCTCTGAATTTTGGGGGTTTGAACCTCAAAGCAAAACTCAGCCACAACTACTTGGGCTCCACCCAACGCCATAAATCTGCATGGACTCATTCAAATGTCCACAAACCTCACTGAGCCTGACTTACGTTCCTGCCTTGTTAGGAAACACCCACCTGAGTTTCAGTTGTGAATGTTTCAAAGTTGCAATGAGAAGTAAGCCTAAATCACTCTCACCTACTCCACAACTGCTGGATCTCTAGGACAGCTTAAGTCTGTGTCTGAGCTTTTCCGCTTAGTCCTGCCGGCTGAGAATTGACCACTGGGGCTATGAACACAAAAGCTAGCATCCTGACATAACTACCAGACAGCTCATTGTGAAGGTGACACAGCACAGTCTGCCCCAGGTACAGGCAACTAGCCTATCACAGGATGCTAAGTGTTTCAGAGCCTGTGAAACAAGCCAGGGATGGGGCCTAGTCTGAGACAGAACCCCCACCCTACCTGACCCGACCCGACCCAACCCATTTCTGGGAAACAAAACCTTCTACCCCAGCATCTACGGCAGATGAGTCTTCTCAGATTTTAAGAAGCTGGCAGGTGGCCCTTGTTACAGCGATCGGCCAATTAACCCAGCAGAAGGTATATAAGCTGCTGACCTTCAGCAAGAAGATGCCTGGGAAGAGAGCTTGTGAGGGTACCTGTGCAGAGAGCAGGAAAGGGAACATTCTCCATGACTTCAGTTCCTTCCTGCCATTTGAGGAGTGTGAAAGCGGCACCTTCCCTGGGATCCCAGCTAGAGGGAGTATGGGTTCTTTCCTGTTCAAGGACTAAGAAACCCAGTACTGGAGGGAAGGAGGGGGACATAGGGCCCAGCTGTGCCCTCAGTTACATGGGTTTTTGTCCCACTGAAATGAATGGGAGTTACAGCCAGGGAACTGAGGGAACACATCTGGGACCTCCATTGCCCAACACCTTGGGTTGTCATTTACTCCTGTGTAGAGTGGGGCTAAGACACAGTCATTTGGATTTGGGGACATCTGACACCCACTTTCCTGGGCTATAAATGGGGGCACAAGTAAAGGGCCATAGAGGATCAGACATTGCATATGTGTGTATCTTGGGTAAGGCAGGGGCACCTGGGCTCTTTGACCCTCCTATTGAACCAGAACTATGGCTAACATTTTAAAAAATCTGACTAGATAAACATGGGCTGGCTGCTGGCACCCTTACTGGCAGGACTAAGCTGTAACACTTTTTGCCGCGAGGAGCCACACTTATTTCTATGGAGTAGTTACAGAGCATGGTAACATTCAACTTGAGAAAGAGCAGCAGAATATAGCCCTAGATAAATAACAACAGCATCTGCATTTCCACCAGCTACTTTCCATCCTCTTAATCTTCATGCTTTAGGGTTTGGGATGATCTTCAGCTGGGGTCGGGGAAAAATTGTCCCCCATGATAGAGTACACGTCTCACAATTAAGTGTATTTGGGCAGTACTTACAATGATCTACATTGTCAGCTCTCTGGGCCAGGGACCATGTGTCTTTGTTCTGTGTTTGTACAGCACTTAGCACCCTGGGGCCCTGGGCCATGACTGGACTGCAAGGTGCTACTGTAATGCAAATAATGAATAATAAATAATTTTGCCTTATAGATTCATAGATACTAAGGTCAGAAGGGACCATTCTGATCATCTAGTCCGACCTCCTGCACAGCGCAGGCCACAGAATCTCACCCACCCACTCCTATGAAAAACCTCACCCATGTCTGAGCTATTGAAGTCCTTAAATCATGGTTCAAAGACTTCAAGGAGCAGAGAAGCCTCCCTCAAGTCAACCATGCCCCATGCTACAGAGGAAGGCGAAAAACCTCCAGGGCCTCTCCAATCTGCCCTGGAGGAAAATTCCTTCCCGACCCCAAATATGGCAATCAGCTAAACCCTGAGCATATGGGCAAGATTCACCAGCCAGATACCCAGGAAAGAATTTTCTATAGTAACTCAGATCCCATCCATCTAATATCCCATCTCAGGGGATTTGGCCTATTTACCCTGAATATTTAAAGATCAATTACTTACCAAAATCCCATTATCCCATCATACCATCTCCTCCATAAACTTATCGAGTAGAATCTTAAAGCCAGATAGATCTTTTGCCCCCACTGCTTCCCTTGGAAGGCTATTCCAAAACTTCACTCCTCTGATGGTTAAAAACCTTCGTCTGATTTCAAGTCTAAACTTCCTGGTGGCCAGTTTATACCCATTTGTTCTTGTGTCCACATTGGTGCTGAGCTGAAATAATTCCTCTCCCTCTCCTGTATTTATCCCTCTGATATATTTATAGAGAGCAATCATATCTCCCCTCAACCTTCTTTTAGTTAGGCTAAACAAGCCAAGCTCCTTAAGTCTCCTTTCATAAGAGAAGTTTTCCATTCCTCGGATCATCCTAGTAGCCCTTCTCTGTACCTGCTCCAGTTTGAATTCATCCTTTTTAAACATGGGAGACCAGAACTGCACACAGTATTCTAGGTGAGGTCTCACCATTGCCTTGTATAACGGTACTAAAACCTCCTTATCCCTACTGGAAATGCCTCTCCTGATGCATCCCAAAACCGCATTAGCTTTTTTCACAGCCATATCACATTGGCAGCTCATAGTCATCCTATGATCAACCAATACTCCAAGGTCCTTCTCCTCTTCCGTTACTTCTAATTGATGCGTCCCCAACTTATAGCTAAAATTCTTGTTATTAATCCCTAAATGCATAACCTTACACTTCTCACTATTAAATTTCATCCTATTACTATTACTCCAGTTTACTAGGTAATCCAGATCCTACTGTATAATATCCCGATCCTTCTCCGAATTGGCAATACCTCCCAGCTTTGTATCATCTGCAAACTTTATTAGCACACTCCCACTTTTTGTGCAAAGGTCAGTAATAAAAAGATTAAATAAGATTGGTCCCAAAACCGATCCCTGAGGAACTCCACTGGTAACCTCCCTCCAACCTGACAGTTCGCCTTTCAGTAGGACCCGTTGCAGTCTCCCCTTTAACCAATTCCTTATCCACCTTTTGATGTTCATATTGATCCCCATCTTCTCCAATTTAACTAATAATTCCCCATGTGGCACGGTATCAAATGCCTTACTGAAATCTAGGTAAATGAGATCCACTGCATTTCCTTTATCTAAAAAATCTGTTACTTTTTCAAAAAAGGAGATTAGGTTGGTTTGGCACGATCTACCTTTTGTAAAACCATGTTGTATTTTGTCCCATTTACCATTGACTTCAATGTCCTTAACTAATCTCTCCTTCCAAATTTTTTCCAGGACCTTGCATACTACAGATGTCAAACTAACTGGCCTGTAGTTACCCGGATCACTTTTTTTTCCTTTCTTAAAAATAGGAACTATATTAGCAATTCTCCAATCATTCGGTACTATTCCAGAGTTGACAGATTCATTAAAAATTCTTGCTAATGGGCTTGCAATTTCAGGTGCCAATTCCTTTAATATTCTTGGATGAAGATTATCTGGGCCCCCCGATTTAGTCCCATTAAGCTGTTTCAGTTTCGCTTCTACCTCTGATATGGTAATATCTACCTCTATATCCTCCTTCCCATTTGTCATGCTACCATTATCCCCAAGATCCTCTTTAGCCTTATTAAAGACTGAGGCAAAGTATTTGTTTAGATATTGGGCCATGCCTAGATTTTCTTTAACCTCCACTCCATCCTCAGTGTTAAGCGGCCCCACTTCTTCCTTCTTAGTTTTCTTCTTATTTATATGGCTATAGAACCTTTTACTATTGGTTTTAATTCCCTTTGCAAGGTCCAACTCTACTCGACTTTTAGCCTGTCTCACTTGATCCCTACATGTTCTGACCTCAATTAGGTAGCTTTCCTTGCTGATCCCTCCCATCTTCCACTCCCTGTATGCTTTCTGCTTCTTCTTAATCACCTCTCTAAGATGCTTGCTCATCCAGCTTGGTCTACAACTCCTGCCTATGAATTTTTTCCCCTTTCTTGGGATACAGGCTTCCGATAGCTTCTGCAGTTTTGATTTAAAGTAATCCCAGGCCTCCTCTACCTTTAGATCCATAAGTTCTTCAGTCCAATCCACTTCCCTAACTAATTTCCTTAATTTTTGAAAGTCAGCCCTTTTGAAATCAAAAACCCTAGTTGCAGATTTATTTTTGTTAATCCTTCCATTTAGTTTGAACTGAATTAGCTCATGATCACTTGAGCCAAGATTGTCCCCTACAACCATTTCTTCTATGAGGTCCTCGCTACTCACCAAAATTAAATCTAAAACGGCATCCCCTCTAGTCGGTTCAGCAACTACTTGATGAAGGAATCCATCAGCTATCGCATCTAGGAAAATCTGAGCCCTATTATTATTACTAGCACTCGTCCTCCAGTCTATATCTGGGAAGTTAAAGTCTCCCATGATCACGCAGTTTCCATTAGTATTTACTTTATTAAAGACATTAAAAAGGGCTCTATCCATATCCAAATTAGATCCCGGAGGTCTATAGCACACCCCAAGCACTAGCGTAGGAGAGGCTTTACTAGTTTTCTTTCCCAATGTAATTTTTGCCCAGACATCCGATGAAGCGAGCTGTAGCTCACGAAAGCTTATGCTCTAATAAATTTGTTAGTCTCTAAGGTGCCACAAGTACTCCTTTTCTTTTTGCCCAGACAGACTGTCTTATCCATTGCATCGCTTCTTATTTCTTTACATTCTACCTCATCATTGATATACAATGCTACTCCACCCCCTTTACCTTTGTTTCTGTCTTTCCTAAAGAGCACATACCCTTCAATACCTGTAGTCCAGTCATGACTACTATTCCACCATGTTTCTGTTATCCCTATGATATCTGGTTTCACTTCCTGCACCAGTAGCTCTAGTTCCTCCATTTTGTTACCTAGACTCCTCGCATTGGTGTACAAACATCTTAATTTTTGCTGTTTGGCCTCGCTCACATTTTGTACCCTATTAGGCACAGTCATTCTACAGCCAGTATAACCTATTAGACTAGTATCCACACCGCCCTCACTCCTTATATACATTCTCCTACCCACGGCTGTATCCATTCTTACTTCATCTTCTTCCCTCTCAATGCTAAAATCTGGCGTGGAGATTTTCTGGACATCTCCCATCCATCTCCCCCCAATTCCTAGTTTAAAGCTCTCTTTATCAGTTGTGCCAGCCTCGATCCTAGAAGTCTATTTCCTTCCCTACTCAGATGAAGTCCATCCCGAGAGAACTGACCTCTGTCCGTGAATGCCTCCCAGTGGTCATACATCCCAAAGCCCTCCTTATAGCACCACTGCCTAAGCCATCTGTTGACAGTCATAATCTTGTCAGACCTTTGTTGCCCTTCTCTAGGAACAGGAAGGATCCCGCTAAAGATCACCTGAGCCTCAATTTCCTTAAGCGTCTTCCCCAGCCTAGCATCCCTTAATACTTTCCAGCGAGAATCTAGCCGTATCATTTGTTCCCACATGAAGGATAATTAGGGGATTCTTTCCCGCTCCCTTTAGGATCCTTTTCAACCTCAGGTCTACATCCCGTATCTTAGCACCCGGAAGACAGCACACCCTTCTATTCTCAGGATCAGCTCTAGTTACAGGCCTGTCTATTCTTCTCAATAAAGAGTCCCCGATCACATAGACCTGCCTTTTCCTGGTGACAGTGCTATTCTCCAGTCTCTCCCCTGTTCTCTCTGGCTGCAAGTTCTTTCCATTCCTATTTTCCCTTACAATCTTCTTCAACCCATCCTGTATCCTCCTGGGGCTCATATTTGGTGTAGTCTCCCTTGACTCTTCCCCTTTTTCTATAGGGCTAGCCTCTCTTCTCTTCTTCCTTACCCTTCCATCTTCAACAAGTACCTGCTGAGCCCCTTCTTCATTTTCCAACTCTGCAAACCTGTTCCTAAGCTCTATTTCTCCTTCACTAGCCCGTCTTTTTCTCTGCCTGGATCTTTGAGTCACATGTTTCCACTGACCACTTTCCCCATCCAGTCTCTCCTCAAAATTCCCCAGCCCTGGTTCTCAGCCTTCCTCTGACACAGCTGGTATTGTATTAAAAACACAGAATCCTCAACACTGAGTGTTGAGATCACACACTTGTGCAAACAATAAAATGGAATGCAAAAGACTGTTTGAATGTAACCTTTTTAGATGGTTCTTTTCTTCCCATGGCCTGTCCTGGTTAGCCACTGAAGGGTTGAAATGTTCTTGAAATGTGTTCATCCACCAGGTTTGTTGCATCATTAGTCACAAGTGCCAGCACAATAGACTAATTTACAATCAAGAGCTCGAGCAAGGAGATGGTTCTTACCCAGAACCCTGGAGATCAATATTGTGAGATGATAACAACCAAGAGAAGGAACAAAATTCTGGAGGGGAGAGTCTTCCACCACGAGTACCCTGCCACCACTTCACTTCAGTGTTTCAATTCATTGCCTTTGGGAGTTAAGAAGAACTTAATTCCACTTCTCTTCAACCCTTACCTCCCCACCAAAACTTGGTAGGCACACTATGGGAGGCTGCAAGACATCAGGCACTGATGAAGTTAAATCAGCATTCAGTAGCATGGCAGTTTCTAACTGCAGGTGTGCAGAGAAGGAATGTGCTCAATAGGAGGCAGACAAAAAAGCCGGGCCAACCTTTCTGCTGCACCCCCACCCCCAACTCAGCAGTCTCTCCCCCTATAGCTGAGAAACAGAGCTTGGATAATTATCTAGAATGATTAGTGTTGTTCTGGGCAGCACAGAAAATACTGGGCCCCAATTCGCTTGTGTTCAAAATACAGCCCACCCAGAGTATATAAAAGCTTGAGTATTTAGAGAGGCAGCAGTGGTCTAGTGGAGTGGCACAGAGCTGGGAGACAGGAGTTCCCAGGTTTGCATATCAGTTCCACAGAGGACTAGCCAAGTTCTTTTCTGGCTCTGTCACCAGGATATCTGAGAGCCTCACAAACATTGGTACATTTACATTTCCAACACCCCAGTCCGGTCAGGAAGTCTCATCCCTGCTCCATAATCAAGCAGCTGAATCAACAGAGAGATTAAGGGTTTGGTTTTTCTCGCATGCGAACAGCTCCACTTGTACTGGAGAGGAGCTGCCAGTGTCCTGCCCAAGGTGGCTCAGACTGGGGCCCAAATATTGAAAGTCCCAAAACTCAGAGGTTGCTTTTGAAGAGGCTGGACTAAGTGGCTTACCCATGGACACACAAGAAGTCACTGGCACAGCTGGGAACAGAACGCATGAGTGTCCAAATCCCCTACATGACTTTACAAATCCCACCCCAGTTCTCCTCCAGTAACTGAAGGCTTGGCCTAGATTAAAGCAAACAGGAATTTTCCCATCAAGCCATGAGTTTTTGCACCCATGACACTTGGTCACTGGCCATATGACCCACTCAACATAGCTCAGCAGGGCTCAGCAAACATTTCCCTTCAGATAACTGTAGATTTTTCAGTTTGGGGTTCTTGCTGTCTGCCACGTGAAATCAGTAGGAGCTGTGAATCTAAGAGTAGATTGGTAAGACACTAAGGAAAACATTTGAAACATACCATCCTTTCCAGCATCTCTGCCTCAAAGATTCTCCATCTGTTCCCAAACCTCAGCTGATAAAGGTCTTATTTCTGCACCGCTCTGTATTATTTAGCTCTGTCTGGCATTCTGAGATGGGCAGAGTGGGCATGAAAGATGTGTGACACTGGTTTCAGATACCAGTTGCTGCTCCTTCTGTAGGAAACCTTTCCCTGGGCTACAATGGGGGCATAGTGAGAGAGCAGATCATGCCTCCTCCCTTCCTGCAGCTTTCTAGCACTCACTGAAAGCCCAAGGCTGGGACACCTAATAAGGTGGCTGCTGCTCCATTGGCCCAATGGGATGTGGTCCATCAGTTGGGAGGGGCAATCAGGCCCCTAGCCCTTCAGAAATTATGCAACAGCCTCCCGCATGCAAAGGATGGGTAGAGAAGCAGGAGGGGAATGACGGTACAAGCCATAGGCGCTGACTCCGCGGGTGCTCCGGGGTCGGAGCACCCACGGGGCAATTAGTGGGTGCTCTGCACCCACTGGCAGCCCAGCTTCCCACCGCCGTGCCCCACCTCCTCCTCTGCCTGCTCCCTGGAGAACACCGCATCCCAGTTCTCTGCCTACCTCCCAGTGCTTCCCGCCTTGCCGCCACCAAATAGCTGCTTGGAGGGACGGGGAGGAGCAGGAATGTGGCACGTTCAGGGGAGGAGACGGGGAAGAGGCGTGGCCAGGAAGGAGTCAGAATAGGGGCTAGGACTTTGCAGAAGGGGTTGGAATGGGAGTGGGATATGGGTGGGAGGGGGTGGGGCAGGGCTGGGGGTGGAGGGGAGGTGGAGCACCCACTAGCAGGAGCAGAAGTTGGTGCCTATGGTACGAGCCCCCAGCTTGATACCTCAGAGATCCACCAAGCTCTAAGCACATTCCATTTCCTGTCCAGCGTAGGGACTATGCGTATGCGTAAGGGCTGGATTTCACCGTCTATGTTCTGATGAGCTCACCTTTGTTACCTGTCCCCCCATCTATAGCAATAATCTTCACATGACTCCTTTAGTGATCAGAGTTCTCCATCCCCTCTGCCCCATGGACGACAGCCCAATCGTATTAATCTCCCATGCAAGCCATATGCAGCATTTAGATTATTTCTTCCCCGCCTTTGCTCCAGATTGCCAGACCTGGAGCTCTTTAATCTCATCTGACAGCCAGATGCTGGGGCTCCAGGCTGAAGTGAATATTTGATCTGTGGATGGGGTTGCAGGTTGTACATAAAAACGAATTATATATTAAATGAAAGAAAGGAGAAATAGCACTGTCTGAGAGTTCTCCCCAGTGTCCTATGTGCCTTTGGCAAAAAATTCATACTAGACCAAAATATGTCGCAGTCCCTAAATTTGTTTAGTCACATAGAAAAAAAAATACCAGATTAGTTAGAGCTAGCCAGGGTCTGGGCTGGGGGCCTGTGCAGGACACCTACCCAGACACTGAGAGCTGTGTGCCCACTTCCTCCCTCCTCAGAGCAGGGCAGGACAGAGAGTAGGGGACAAACACAGCTGAGCTGGCATTGTTCCTGGGGTAGGCCAGTGGCAAATTATTACCAATTCTCCCCCCGTCCCCAACCAAGGAAGAAGTGGGGAGGAATTGTGACTCTGAGATGTCTCTCAGAGCTCCTTCTTGACTCTGAAGCAGTTCCCTTGCTCAAGGCAATGCCTGACAATACAGCCTGTCCCTGGAATAACATTCATTAATGGTTCCCAAGTTCTGATTAGAAAAATATATTGCAGTGAGAACACAGGGGTCAAATTCAGGCCTAGTGTAAAATGGTGCCACTCCATCAACGTTAATGGAGTCATCTCTGGCTGACAGTGGGGCAGAATGCAGCTGCTTTGGGAGGCAGCAGGATTAGCAGGGCATAAAAAATGGCCCGATTTGTCCCATAAGCTTCTCCAGCATCCTCTTCCATGACCTGGATAAAGCACTTTCCCTTTGCGGAGGAGCGAAGTGCAGAAAAGGCACAGCACTCTCATGCTGTGAACAATCTCTATGTGCTTAGAGTGATGGAAACCTAGAAGCTGCTGTCTCGTTTGCATGGTACTGGAGGGGGTTTGTGTTACTGCAGCGGGATATATGCAACCCTTGAATCCCAGCTGCAGTATGTGTGTGCCTCAGACAACAGGGGGAATGGGTGCCAGTTTGAGGCAGCAGAGTTATGTGCGAGAGGAGTCAATCAGACTCTGGAGCACTGAAATCTGGACCTGATGGCGCATATGCATGACGTAGGGAGGAAGGGGAACAAGAGACTGGAGAGGCTGTTCTCCTCATGCCTGCAGGAGATCAAGGAAGGCAGGAAGCTGTCCCTCCCATTTGTCTCATTTGTAAAGCTCTAGCATCTCTGAGAAGCAAGTCTCCCCCTCTGGGGGTTCTGACCCTTGTCTTCCTAACTACCCCATCTCTCAGTGGGCTGCCATGGGGATCACACTACGGGGAGAAGGGTTTTACAGCCAAGCCTCATCCATGACAGTGTCTCTAAAGCTTTGTGCTTCGGTACAAAGCTTTTAAAGCCTGAGGCACTTGTGCCTCGTAGGGGTAAAAATATCAAGCCTGATCTCAGAGCTGCCAGCTCTCTTTCAACCCAGAACTTAATCTAACAAGTCAATTAGGCCTGGATGGGATTCTGAATTCCTGACATCATGTCCTCCTAAGAATGTAAATCTGTTTTACCAGTGCTGCATCTCTATTGTCAAGGAACAATCAACCCCTTGACTTCCTCTCTGTGGTGTATGGAAAACGATATTAAATTGTGTAGTTATCGCTTGAAATCCTCACTGGTTTCCTGATCCTGCTTGCTGGCTAGGGCACTGTGTAGGGAAGGGTAAGATCAGAATCAGTCTGCAGCCAGGTAGCCCATGGTAAGGTGAGGTGCCTCTGTTTTATGGAGCAGCCTGCTTTTTCTTTCTCTGTTTTTGCCTAGAGTGGGTTATCATTCTGGATAAAGAATAAAAGTCGTGTTACGTTGCAACCTTCCAGCAAGAATATTTATGTTTTTATCTCACTTCTTTGTGTGTGCATGTTGTAAACATAACACTCCTAACCAAAAACATGGCAGAGATCCAGACCCACTTTCTGGTCTTTCAACACAGATCTGATCCCTTCTCTCCTCCCCAAAACTTTTCACACTAGCTTTGTTACAATGGAGACTGTGTGGAGTTCACATTATAAATCCTGCATCAGCATGACAGAGAAAGAGAAAAACAGCAGAGACACAACTAGTCAGCATTGCCAGCCCCAAGTTTTTAAAAATAAGGAAATTGGCTGAAAATTCATGAGATTTTTTTAAAAAGTAATACATTGGGGGGGCTGGGGTTGGTTTTTTTTGTCTTTTGGTTTCTGAGCCTTTGGGATTCACTCAGGTCACATTTTGAAGCTTTTCTCTGCAACCACGAGTGCTAAAAAGATACTACTTGTTTTCAATCCAAGCTGAGATTCTCACCTAATCCCATGCCTCCTGCAGCTGGGGCCTTCAGATACACACCACACATCACAGGGGTTCTCAAACTTGGGTCATGACCCCTCAGGGGGCCACAAAGTTATTACATGGGGTGGGGGGCACAAGCTGTCAGCCTCTACTGCAAACACCACTTCATCTCCAAGATTTATAATAGTGTTAAATGTTAAAAAAGTGTTTTTAATTTATAAGGGGGGGGGTCGCACTCACAGGCTTGCAGGGTGAAAGGGGTCACCAATACAAAAGTTTGAGAACCACTGAGTTGTATCATGAGATTCACGACAAAATCTGTGGCCAGATACAGAAAGACAGCATGGCGGTGAGCAGATGTCTGGCATGCGTTTAGCTCAGAGGGCAGGGATAAACTTCTCCAGGCAGGGCTTGTGCCTTTCCATGTGTGGGCAGAACCTTGCACATGGTGCTGCTCTCAAAATACATATAATAAATAAATACATTTATGAGCTTTCGGTGGTGAAGCTACTGAGTTTGATCCTTGTTGAGGACTGTGGTGTCTGTACAGCCCTGGGTCATTACAAAATGGCACTCAGATATGGGGCTTGAATTCCTTTGGGTCACGCATTTTTGGCTAGAGAAGGTCAGAAAAACTTGGACAAAACTATATTTCATTAGCAAATGCAGTTCCATTAAAATTTAAATACTTCACAAAATCACGTCAATTTCACTGGAATTCATTTCAGAAGAAAACCGGGAAAAAAAGTTCCAACAATTTTGAAATGGAACTAAACATTCCACTTTTTTATTCTGAAACAACTTTTTGGTTTGCCTTTTTAAAATTTCATATTATATTATATCATAAGGTAACATTTTAAAAAATGTCAAAACCAAAAGAAAACATCAATCACCTCAATCAGTTTTTCCCAGAATTTTTCTTTGTGGAAAATTTCAAAATTTTCATGTTTTGTTCTGATTCAGAATGAAGTCAACTTTCAAAATCCTTCAACCCTCCCCTCCCCGCCCCATAGGGTGCCACCTATCCAAGTTTTCCTACCCCAGGTCCCTTTTTTCAGGTAGCTGTCCCAGATGAAATGGGTCAGATGTCCCAGTTTTTTGTATCTCAGAAATGGCAACCCTGTCCCCCATTAATCCCCCCACCCCTTACAGTGTACTCACTTTAATCAACTGGCTGAACTATTCAGGCCCAGTGGAAACAGTCAGTATTCTCCGCCAGCGATTCTGGTTTCTTTTCACATGTAACTATTACATAATAATGCATACCTACGAGAGAGAGACAGGGAGGGAAACATGTTATATTAATGCCATTGCCCCTGGCATTCATTGCACTTACAGAGGGGTCTGGGATAGAGAAATCATCCCAAAGCAGAAATGCAGATATTTATAACATACTCATTCCCCTGGCTTACCAGGTGAGAGGTACTGTTAATACAGAGAGTGAGCTGAACAGGGCTGCAGACCTCCAGGAATGGAACTATCTAATAGAAGGGAAATATATTTGCATGTTATGTTTTTTTTATAAAAGTTAAAAGGCTGGAACATTTGCTGCTTAGATACCTGGGGACTGATCCTGACTTCCTCACCCATTCACAACTTCTACTGGCTTCCCAGGGGGGAGGGGGGAGGAAAGAAGGAATGGCCCCCTGCTGCCATCTCTGATTTACTGAAGTCAGCAGCGGGTCGAAGAGATGGTGTTTAGATCCATATTCAGATTAGCTTTAGACTGGCAGTTGGGTGCAATGCCAATTCAGCACTGGGGGGTGGGTGAGACAAAGAAGAGGGTCACAGCTGAGGCTTTAAAAGGGGTTCAAGTCCCAACTCTGACATGTGCCTGGTCCCTGTCCTGCCCCGCCCCCAATCAAAGGAATTCTGGAATTTGTAGAGCAGGTATCACTAGAAATATAGGCTGGGAGCAAAGTCACAGATTCTGTAACTTCCGTGACTTCTGTGACAAAATCGTAACCCTAATCATGATCTCTATTTGCATGAGGCATTGCTGTGGATTGAACACGTACCCTTTAGAGGGAAAAGGCAGCACTACTGAATTTTGTTCAGTAAGCAAAAGCCAAAACCACGAGACCAGTGATACCATTCAACCGCTTGGTACTGAGAGAGGAATAGCTTGTACTGGAATATAGACCCTATCTAAAATGTAAAATGTCATGTTTCAAGTGGGTTTCATTGATGGGCTTTAAAGTAAATTTCCTCTGTCAAGATGAAGATTCCAGAAGATAAGATGTTTTGCTTATAGCCCAGTTCTAAAATAGAAAAAAGTATTGCAAATGCCTCAGAAGGAACTGGAGGTGATGAAATGGAATATGTTTTATTTTTAATATTGCTGATGAATGAATGTTGAGTGACTGGGCTTTTTGCTAGGTTTTCCCCCCTCCCAATTAGCTATTTTTTAGGATACTAATTTTACATAAACTGGTGATACAATATAATCTCAAAATTTTTTCACCCAGATAAGACCATGTTATCTTCCTCAGACGTTGTCTTTTTTGTTTTCTTTCTTTTTTAAGCTGGGACACATCTCGGGCCTTTTTATTCTTTTTCATGTAGGGTGTGAAAGTGAAAGTGTGGCTGCAAGCATGCGTGTGTGTATGAGCTCCCATACAACCCACATGGGCAAGGTGCCTGAAAGAAATGTTCTCCAGGTTTAAACAGTCCTAAATGATGTCTCATAAAATTACTCTCTGAAGTGTGTTCTGTGTTTTATGTTTAAAAATCCTGAGAGACTTCAGGTTGTCCTCTGCAATTTCTGGTAAATGCAGTGTCAAACTTCTAGTTATCAAAAGTATTCCATTCAAGTCTGTGTTATAATTAAGGCTACGAATTTGTCATGGAGGTCACGGAAATCACGGAATCCGTGACTTCCAGAGATATCCGTGACTTGAGCCCCCAGCGCCTGAGAGTTGTAGGGTCCCCTGACACCCTGGCAGCAGCGAACTGTGGGTATCAAGCTCCAAGCCGCAGAAGGCAGCAGGGGTGCCCTGCAGCTCCCAGCTGGGACAGGCATGAGGAAACTCTGAGCTCTCAGGCAATGAGGAAACCCTGAGCTCCTGGCTACCATGAGCAGCGGGGAGATCCTGAGCTCCTGGCCACTGCAGGCAGTCAGGGAGCCCCAGAGCACAGAGCTGCCGCAGGCAGCCAGGGTGTCCCGGGGCTCCGAGCTGCTGCGGGCAGTGAAGGGACACTGCAGCTCCGAGCCAGGCTCCCCATTTTGTCATGCACATTTTTAGTAAAAGTCACAGACAGGTCACAGACTTCCATTAATTTTTCTTTATTGCCTGTGACCTGTCCGTGACTTTTACTAAAAATATGTGACAAAATCTTAGCCTTAGTTATAATCCCTCTCTGGTGGGGGAAGGAAAGGGTTAAGTCACCACATAGCAATTCATTCCCAAGGTTGTGGTCCAGACAGTAGATAATAATTTGGTTTCATATTAAGCTACTTAACCATTCAAATGATATATCTGATTGACTTTGGTCACATTCTTTAGTTGGATTTATAAGCAAACAGCCACCTTTTTAGAATTTGTATAAGGACTGATTATTGTTGGCATTATTAAGTCTAACTTGTTTGGTTTGTTGATTTCACCTTGACTGGACAGTTGTTTTGCTTTATTCTTAGTTTAGTTTAATATTATTAACAGTATCTTAACTTTGGTGATAAAGTTTCCTTGCTTTTATCTTTGTTTAAGAGTTCTAATAAAAATGATAACAAGTCATATTTCTTTTAACAAGCAATCTGGGTCCAGAACCCTTTGAGACCTGGGATAGATACCAGCCAGTCAACCTAAAATCTTGTCCTGCTCCCCTAATTAGCCTATGGTTCTCATAGGATATACCCTGGACACATATGATGGGGAGGAGAAGGGAGGTGGGTGCCACAGATGAAAAAAAATCAGAGAACAGAGAGGAAGCAAAGAAACAGCAGGAAGCTTCTCAGAGGGATGTCAGAGAGTTTGTCTGACTGGAGACACGATGTTTTACAGGCCGCAAAAGTTATTTCAGGACCTGCTGGCATCCTGAAAGATAAGCCTGGAAGAACCATGACTGCTGCCCAACAAAATTAGAGCGGTTCCAGAAAAAGAGAGAGAGAGATGGAACCTGCAGCGTGAGGTCTGCTGGATAGGTTTCTGCTCTACACTGGGGTAAGTTTTAATCTGGGCTGTGCCCCTTTATAGGTAGCCTCCCACTATATATAACATCATTTAAAATGTTTGTTTCCAGATACTGGGGAAAAATCCTATCAACTGCTCCAGATATGCACTGAGAAAATGTTCTTTGGTCAAGTGATCCGCAATCCAACAGCACTGGGTTTGTTGCGATGTGAGCAGCTGGCAGGCTGTCATTGGCACTGTCCTTTTGCTCTTCCAACCCGCTCTGTCCCGGTGGTTGGCAAGGCATTAAACCTGGCACAATTCCCAACTGCCAAACACTGCTCAAAGCAGAGAGCTCGATACTGACCACATGGGAGAAGAGGTGGGTTTGGGTGTGGAGAGAGAAACTGGAACCTGGAACCAGCATACAGAAACCCTCTCCCATGCTGATGGTTCTTACAACAAAGCTTGAACCTCAATACACAGCATGGGGTGCGCCAGAGAGGACACGGGGAGCACAGGAAGCCACTCATGGGCCTTTGGAAGAGGTAAAAAGAGCAATGAGTAGTAGCAGTTATTGGATGGTTCTTCTTTCCCATTCTAAAGAGGTTCAGCTAAGTGTCCAAATGTTGGCACATTTGGAGGTCTTCCCACCACTGGCTGCTGGCAGATTCTAAAGTATTGAAATGTGGATGGAGTTTCAAGGATGATTTGCATAAGCACTCACCCTTGGTCTAACTCTGCTCCCATGGATGTAGTGGAAAAACTCCCATTAGCATCAATGGCAGCAGCAATAGGCCAACTGTGATACAGAGCCCCACTAATGGTTCACTGTTCTGGGTCAGCAACTCGTCGAGCTTGACATAGTCAGTGTTCCCCAACTCACCGTTGTCATAATCTGTATTTAAAAGGGGTCATGCCATATGTCATTGGAAAGCCAGTAACCCATGAACTGTTAATATTCTAGCGTGACGTACGTACGGTACACCCACAAAGGACTTTGTAGATATGTGCTGCAATATGTTCTTAACATGTATTTGGCAAACAGTGCCTAAGCCACGCCTCTTCCAGACACAGGAATACGGTTCCGCTTGCTGGAATGGGTCTCCCATATACATGGAGCAAGGTGTGACCAAAGACAATGAAAAGCACATTTCACATGCCAGGCAAGCAAAGCTAGCGGGAGAGCCGGGAGGGAACAAACAACCATTTAACAATCTCAAGAGGGGATGGACAGAGGTGGATTACAGTTTTATGGGGCCCTGGGACAAAGCAAGTGGGGGCCCTTCCCCACCCTTTCGACCTGCAACACCCGCCAACCCCCACCCCTAGCGCTCCTGCCGAGGAGCTGGGTTGGGGCAAGGGGGCTTCCCCCACTCCCGATAAGAGCACTGGGTGGGCAGGGAAAGCCCCTGCACCCTAACCCCCCTCCCAGGCAGCCATGTTGGGTGGGCGGGCAGAGCAGAGCAGAGCAAGCCCCCCGCGTTCTGACCCTGCTCCCTGGCAGAAGCGCCGGGCAGGTGGAGCAGGTTGGGGCACAGGAGTGCCCATTTTTCCTGGGCTCCCAATTGGCTGGGGCCCCTGGGCATGGGTCCTGTTGGCCCAGTGGCTAATCTGCCACTGGGGATGGAGCCTGCGCCCCCAGAAAGCCTTCCTGCCTCTTGAAGCAGGGTCAATGACTTTTGGGAAGATACAAGGAGAGAGAAAAAGCCATTTTGGCACCCTTCACCTAAAGAGACAAAGGAACTGAGCACTTTGAGTTTTGTGAATGGTCCTGGCCAGGGAGTCAGGTTAGCCATGCTGTAAAAAAGACTTGGTGAGAAACACGTCTTTGAACAAGAGACTCTAGTTTGTAAAATCAAGTTTTAGTCTTAGAAGCGTATTTTTACTTTTGTTTGCTTGTCACCCTTTCTACCTGTATTCCTTATACTTGGTGTCACCTAAACCTATGATTTGTTGTTTAATAAACTTGTTCTACATTTACTATAAACCAACTGAGTGCTTTGATTAAAACAGTGTTTGTTAACCCCAGTTATAGTACTGTCTCTTTAAAGGAGCAGTGAACTTAACTTCTGTAAATGTTCACCGAGAGGGTGGGACATCACAGGGCAGACAGTTTGGGACAAATTCAGGACTGATTACCTACAAAAGGTAACTGGGCTGAGGAAGCCAGGGTATGACCTGCATGCTTGTCTGCTGGCTGTTGGGGTCCAGGCTGTGAGCCATAGCAGCACAGCATTCTAGGCACCCAGAGTTGCAGGGCAGGCAGTGACACAACCACTAGTCTGGCTTGAACCCCAAAATGTCACACCAATCCTGTGCACTTGTGAACCTTTCCTCCCCCCATCCTCCTGGAATGGTAGAGAGATGTAATTAGAGATGGATGAATGCTGAAGAAAAAAAGTTTCCACAAATATTCTTTTGAATTTTTACAGTAATTTGTTTCAACTGTGATCACATACCACCAGAAAGCTGACTGCAAGAGCAATGCTCAGTCAGGGAACAGAAACATACCGTGAGCAGACCTCTGTCTCCAATCAAAATACCAACTCTCAACAATACACAGATAAAAAAGAACTCCATGAAAAGATTTGAACAAGTTGAGAAAATCCAAATCTGTTTGCAAACAATTCAAACAGGGAGAGTAAACATTTTAAATATGCTTCTAGCATGCTCACTTTTGAGCAAGGATTTCCCCCTATTTAAATACATCTAGGGCTAGACGCTCAGCCCTTGAAGTCCACTCGAGCACAGAGGAGACCAGAGCTTGCATAGATCTGATATAGCCAGCTATTCATCAGCCCTGCCTGCTTCCCCACCCCCAAAATAGAGGACATTCCAGGGTAGGGAGGTGGCATGGCAGGAACAAGAGGGCCTGAGCCAAAGCACAAAGTGTTCCAGTGTTTCTGCTATCCACTGGTGCTCCCTGAGGCTGCTCTAACTTGTGGTAAGGGATAATTGAACCCCTGGAAGTCCCCAGGATGTGGAGAATTGAGCCATTTATGCCCTTCCCCAGATGTGCCAATCACTTGCCTGGCACCACTTTGAGGTGCCAGATAAAGTTAAAATATCATTTAAAAAACTCTTCAGCGGGCAGACACTCAGAACATATGAAGAGAATGAAAGGAGAGAGTGAAGGGAGGAAATTCCTTATTATACAGGGTCATCCCGTTTTAATCAATGGCCTAATACAGTGGGGGTTTTCAACCTTTTTTAACTTGCGGCCCACCAAAAAATTTCAAACGGAGATACAGACACCTTCAGAAACCTTAGACAGAGTTTGTGGACCTGCAAGGGTCCGTGGACCACAGGTTGAAAACCACTGGCCTAATGTGATCCAGTGAGTCCACCTAAAGGTCTACATCCTCTAACCTAGGTAGATTCAACTAGGCACAGCTGATTAACTGGGTATGCATTTGTCAGTTCAACACTTCTTTATTCTCACATTAATTTTCGTCACTACACAGTTTGATCTCCTAGAGCAGCCATCAAACAGGCAGTACAGCTTCCAATACCATTATGGGCACCAGTGACAAACACCATGAGTGAGCTCAGACCTGAAGCCTGCAGGAGGAAGCAAAGGTCTACACACAGCCTCCAGCACCAGAACCAGAGCAGCCACGTTTAAGAAATATAAGAGTTTTGCATTTATTCCAAGGTAAAGCATGCGAGAGGCTGATCCTGGTTGACATAATACTGCTATTTGTACAGCACCTGCCTGCCAAAGTGCTTGGGACACTGTGCTGCAAAAATCAAAGCAAATGCAATGCAATGAAAACATAATGAAATACGAACACACCGCAAATGAGGAGGCCAGTTTTAGAATAGGAGAGAAAGGAATCAGAAGGGACTAAGAATAGGGCCAGAGGCCACTCAACAAGCTTTTAAAGACAGAAAACGTTAAGGAGCTCTTTAAAACCAGAGAGACAGTTATTGCTATTTATATGTTGTACACACAGCAACAGATAGGCCCTGCCCTGAAGGGCTTACATTGTAATTGGACAACACCAACAAAAGGTGGTGGGGGAAACGGACACAAAGGGGATAAATGATTTCCCAGGGTCCTCCAGCAGGACAATGGCAGAGTTGAATAGAGCTGACTGTGGAGATATCTGAGCCATTAGCGATTACCTTTGAAAAGTCATTGAAGACGGTAGAGATTCCAGACAACTGAAAAAGGGCAAATATAGTGCCAATCTATAAAAAGGGAAATAAGGACAACCCAGGGAATTACAGACCAGTCAGCTTAACTTCTGTACCCGGAAAGATAATGGAGCAAATAATTAAGCAATCAATTTACAAACACCTAGAAGATAATAAGGTGATAAGTAACAGTTAGCATGGATTTGTCAAGAACAAATCATGTCAAACCAACCTGATAGCTTTCTTTGACAGGGTAACAAGCCTTGTGGATAGGGAGGAAATGATAGACATGGTATATCTTGACTTTTGTAAAGCTTTTGATACTATCTCGCATGACCTTCTCATAAACAAACTATGAAAATACAACCTAGATGGTGCTACTATAACGTGGATGCATAACTGGTTGGATAACTGTTCCCAGAGATTTCAAAGTAGCAGCCGTGTTAGTCTGTATTCGCAAAAAGAAAAGGAGTACTTGTGGCACCTTAGAGACTAACAAATTTATTAGAGCATAAGCTTTCGTGAGCTACAGCTCACTTCATCGGATGCATTTGGTGGAAAAAACAGAGGGGAGATTTATATACACACACAGAGAACATGAAACAATGGGTTTATCATACACACTGTAAGGAGGGTGATCACTTAAAATAAGCCATCACCAGCAGCAGGGGGGGGGAAAGGAGGAAAACCTTTCATGGTGACAAGCAAGGTAGGCTAATTCCAGCAGTTAACAAGAATATCCGAGGAACAGTGCGGGGTGGGGTGGGGGGAGAAATACCATGGGGAAATAGTTTTACTTGTGTAATGACTCATCCATTCCCAGTCTCTATTCAAGCCTAAGTTAATTGTATCCAGTTTGCAAATTAATTCCAATTCAGCAGTCTCTCCTTGGAGTCTGTTTTTGAAGCTTTTTTGTTGAAGTATAGCCACTCTTAGGTCTGTGATCGAATGACCAGAGAGACTGAAGTGTTCTCCAACTGGTTTTTGAATGTTATAATTCTTGACGTCTGATTTGTGTCCATTCATTCTTTTACGTAGAGACTGTCCAGTTTGGCCAATGTACATGGCAGAGGGGCATTGCTGGCACATGATGGCATATATCACATTGGTAGATGCGCAGGTGAACGAGCCTCTGATAGTGTGGCTGATGTGATTAGGCCCTATGATGGTATCCCCTGAATAGATATGTGGACAGAGTTGGCAACGGGCTTTGTTGCAAGGATAGATTCCTGGGTTAGTGGTTCTGCTGGTGAGTATTTGCTTCAGATTGGGGGGCTGTCTGTAAGCAAGGACTGGTCTGTCTCCCTGTGAGATCTGTGAGAGTGATGGGTCGTCCTTCAGGATAGGTTGTAGATCCTTGATGATGCGTTGGAGAGGTTTTAGATGGGGGCTGAAGGTGATGGCTAGTGGCGTTCTGTTGTTTTCTTTGTTGGGCCTGTCCTGTAGTAGGTGACTTCTGGGTACTCTTCTGGCTCTGTCAATCTGTTTCTTCACTTCAGCAGGTGGGTATTGTAGTTGTAGGAATGCATGATAGAGATCTTGTAGGTGTTTGTCTCTGTCTGAGGGGTTGGAGCAAATGCAGTTATATCGTAGTGCTTGGCTGTAGACAATGGATCGAGTGGTATGATCTGGATGAAAGCTAGAGGCATGTAGGTAAATTTGTTAGTCTCTAAGGTGCCACAAGTACTCCTTTTCTTTTTGCGAATACAGACTAACACGGCTGCTACTCTGATACCTATTTCCCCATGGTATTTCTCCCTCCCACCCCACCCCCCACTGTTCCTCTGATATTCTTGTTAACTGCTGGAATTAGCCTACCTTGCTTGTCACCATGAAAGGTTTTCCTCCTTTCCCCCCCCTGCTGCTGGTGATGGCTTATCTTAAGTGATCACTCTCCTTACAGTGTGTATGATAAACCCATTGTTTCATGTTCTCTGTGTGTGTGTGTATATAAATCTCTCCTCTGTTTTTTCCACCAAATGCATCCGATGAAGTGAGCTGTATCTCACGAAAGCTTATGCTCTAATAAATTTGTTAGTCTCTAAGGTGCCACCGGTACTCCTTTTCTATTCACTTAGGACAAATGCAAAGTACTCCACTTAGGAAGGAACAATCAGTTGCACAGATACAAAATGGGAAATGACTCCCTAGGAAGGAGTACTATGGAAAGGGATCTGGGGGTCATAGTGGACCATAAGCTTAGTATGAGTCAACAGTGTAACACTGTTGCAAAAAAAGCAAACATCTTGCTGGGATGTATTAGCAGGAGTGTTGTAAACTAAATGCAAAAAGTAATGCAAAAAGTAATTCTTCTGCTCTACTCCACGCTGATTAGGTCTCAACTGGATTATTGTGTCCAGTTCTGGGTGCCATATTTCACGAAAGATGAGGACAAATTGGAGAAAGTCCAGAGAAGAGCAACAAAAATGATTAAAGGTCTAGAAAACATGACCTATGAGGGAAGATTGAAAATATTGGGTTTGTTTAGTCTGGAAAAGAGAAGACTGAGAGGAGACACGATAACAATTTTCAAGAACGTAAAAGGTTGTTACAAGGAGGAGGGAGAAAAATTGTTCTTCTTAACCTTTGAGGATAGGACAAGAAGCAATGGGTTTAAATTGCAGCAAGGGCGGGTTAGGTTGGACATTATGAAAAACTTCCTAACTGTCAGAGTGGTTAAGCACTGGAACAAATTCCCCCAGGGAGGTGTGGAATTGCCATCATTGGTAGGGTAGAGAAAACAGGACACCCCCAGCCGCTCACCAGAGGCCCCCCGCCCCGATGCTGTTGACGATTACTGGAATCCTGCAGGGCCCCCAAGCTGTTGCTGGAACGCTGCTTCCCCCCCCCCCCCCCAGCCGTGCCTCCCCCTGTGGGAGACTAGCATCTCCATTTGCCTGCTCTGCACTGCACACCACTTTTTTGACAAAAGTGGGCATT